>NC_135631.1:50532642-50690142 GCF_053574225.1 Canis aureus
CGCTTTCTGAGCAGTGGTTAGCCCAGCTGGCCTCTCTGGAAGCCTCTCCTGGAAGCTCCGGTGATGTGCACAGGCCGCGGGAAGCCTGTCAGCAGCTCCCATCCCGCAGGGCTGCTCAGCACTTCCTCCTCGCAGATGCAGCTGTTCGCCCACTAGTGTCATTGATGCTTCTGCCATCAGTGGCTGCCACTGGCTCCCAGCAGCAATAATCCCCCAAAGCATCTCTTACTCCAAGTGCTCTGATGAGAGAGTCCAGCAGTGATCATCTTTGGAACTCGGTAGTGTTCTTGCCTTTCTGCAGGTGCTCTCACCTCGAAGTCGCATGTGGCATCCACAACATCTAGTGAGCTGGGCGCCTCTCCAAAGGGCAAACTCAGCTCAGGCATGCAGAGCCTGTGGTGATATGTACCTTCACACCACACTCTTCCCATGAACCTCACTGGCTCGTTGGTTCAGTCATCAACAATTGTTTATTGAATGCCAGGTGTGTGTCAGATGCTCTGCTGTGCTAGGGACTTCCAGAGGAATTTAAAAATTGCCTGAGCCTCTAAGGTGAGGATTAGTAGGAAAGATCCAAATGAAAAACAAAGCAGAGCAAACAATAACACTGATTAGGCAACGTCAGAGATGTGTTTAGACAAACCAGAGTTGAGAGGAAGCGAAGATGAACCCTCCTCCGAGATCCCCTCGAGTCTTCGTGGAGGGTGCAAATGCTCAGGCTTTCTTTTTTTTCTTTTTTTTTTTTTTTTTTTTTTTTTCGGGTTTTCTTTGGCAACAGGGTTGGAAAAGGAGCAAGAAGAGCATGTACGAAGGCAGAAACATGTGGAACAGTAGAACAGGCTGCAAGGTTTCCAGTATTGACGAGCAAGGCTGTTGCAGGAGATGGAGCTAGCAAGAGAGAAGAGGGTCATGGCACCTGGGTGTGGTAGAGCCTTTGCTAAGGAGTCTGTACATGTTCCATGAGAACTGTCGGTGCAGGACAGTAAGAGAAACATCGACCCTAATTCTAAAAGGTAAGTCCTGGCAGTGCGCAGTGGGGGCAGGCGGCAGGAGAGGCCCAGAGGCCTACAGAGTGTTGGGGCACACTGCAATGGGTGGCAGCCTCGGAAGTCCTGGGAAGCGCCCTGCATGAGGCTACATTCTTTGGGAAGAGCAGGGACTGAGGACTGGGGAGGATGGGGAGTAAGTGAACACCCAGGAAGCAGCAGTGGAGGTTGGCAGGGACACGTGCAGGTTGGCATCCAGGCGACTTGCACTTGCTCTTGAGCGTATCTGGATGCCCCTGGGGCCTTAGCAGAGGCAAGGGGCAGCGAGCTGTAGCTGAGGCCCCGCTCAGGGACTGCACCATCAGACTTTGATTTTAAATGTAAACATTTGGGGGCGGCTGAATTTTTTTTTTTTTTCCTGAGGCCTAGACGGAATGCAAGAGAAGTGGTCACACCGTAGAGTATCTAACTCTCTAAAGTGAGATTTTTGTCTCTTCCTGACAACGAACGGAAAACTCAAGAGAGGCCGAGTGACTCGCCCAACCTCACAGAGGAGCACCCTTGCTGCTTGTCCAAGGCAGGACCCCGGCATTTGGCTTCCTGTCTGATTCTCTCTCCTAACTGCGAATTTGTGGAACTTTCCTTGGGAGCACAGGAGTCATTTGTGATGATGAAATTCACATATTGTTCCTTAATGACCCAACATGGTAAGTTTCTATAATAGCACGTGTGTAATAAGGCGGTTTTCAGCAACCAGTCACTGCAGGGTGAGGGAGGTCCCTGTTGCTGTCTCCACTCCACCCTATTTATTTGTCAAAACCATAAAAGAAATGAAAGCCTATACCGTGAGTTCCAAAGCACAGACACTTTTACGTACACACAGCAGGAAATATAACATCGGGTTTTCATAAACATTGCTCGGCCACGTGAGCTGTATGGGGAGTTAAGTACTCCGCAGACATCACATCTGGTCTTCGAAAATGACACTTCTTTAATGTGGTCTGTGGACAGTTGTGCAATTATATATGGCTGGTGTGTAATGAGCTTGTGAAAGTGGTTCAAACAATATTTTCATTGTTATAAAAAATGGCATTAAATGCCCACATGTGCAGTGCATCGTGGCAGGCCCCGGGGAAGAACTGGGAACCTGACACAGGCGTTGCCAGGGAGCAGTTTACAAGCAACCGTTGCGTCTGCCCGCATTGCACCAGGCCACAGTGAAAAAAAGGACAATCTAATCGAATTAGCAAGATTAAAGGTTTCACAATAGATGCTCCAGTAGAAGAACCTGGTTGTGTTCTTACTGCCTCCCCTCCCGCAGGTCTCACTGGGTGTTCGCTGCGCAACCACAGCTCCCTGGAGGCTACTGAACTCCTGCATCTCTGTTTCATTTGAACCAAAACACAGACAGGTATGTAGATGGCACTGATGGTCGTGCTGCAGAGGGAAGATCCTAAGCTCCTGACGTCAAGGACCTCAGAGCAGCAAGAGTCCCAAGGACTATTTTGTGTTTGTTGTTGGTGGTGGTTTCCTGAATTAAATCATTTTCTTCGGCATCCCTCCAGAGAAGGTTTCCCATCACCCTTTTCTTACTCCTTACACGTGATTGAGATGGATGTTGTCATTTGCAGCCTAAAAAGTTATCTTGAGCACAAATGGCAACTGGTATGGAACATACGAGCTATGCCGACAGAGTGAAGAGATCAGTCCCACAGAGGTCTTTTTGCTTAGGTTGTGCAGAACCTTGTCATCATGAAATTGGGCAACTGGTGAGCGGTGAATTTGCTGAAACTGGAGGTGCTTCGGTTGGGGCTGAGTGACCATATGGCAGGATGGCGAGGATTGTGGGCAAGATTATTGTGATGAATGCCCAACTCCGTGATTTAATCATGGCCAATTATGTTATTACACAATTATGCCGTGTAAATAGACAGTGACATGCAGTCAACTGGACAAATATTAGACATAGATTCAATGAAAGATTTAGCTTATGCATCCCTGCTACTACAAGAGTTTTTGGTGTGGCACCAAGTCTGGAGTGAAAATTTATGAGCTGTATGTTCAGAGATTAAGATAAAGGACAAACTAATACTTGCTCCTTAATGATTGGTAAAAATTTCCAGCTAATTATGGAAATTAAACATCTGAATGCTCCTTTGTATTTTATATATAAATGAAAAAAGTAGGTTACTGGCACACTGCAGTGTTTGGCTTTAATAGCATCTTTTACAAAAAAAAATAGCATCTTTTACAAAGATAAAAAGGAAATGATTGTTAAAATGATGAAAACGAGTTTTTGACAAGTGTCTCATTCAAGTAAAGTTCTACTTATTAAAACTATGTCTCATTAAAATAAATAAAAAACATCTTGGCCTCCGAGTTATGCTATTCCACTTTCAGTTTTTCACCTTTTACAAAGTCATGTCAATAAGTTATCAAAACTAACCAAAGTGGATTTTACAGTGGAAAGTCTGACTTGAAATGGTTTTTTACTGTGGTGTGCTTTTTCCAGATAAAACTTGTAAAATTACCAAAAAATGAATGATTTAAAAAACAATATTGTAAAATGCTTCATCACCCTGGGCAGGCTTCTCTCATTCCGGAACTCAGGCAGTTTTAGTTTCTTCCTTCTCTGTGCTGTCATGGAAGCTTTGACCATTCTTTTAAATCTTTTGTTTACCTACAAGACAATCACCCCTTCAAAGTCAGGGACTGTTGTTTTATTGTTTCATTTTGGATGTTATTTGTTTAGGGTTAAAAACGGCACACTTCCACAATTTAAAGTCATAAAAATACAAAAAAGAAAGTTAAAACACTTACCTCGAATGTCATTAATAAATAGCCTTTCTTGGTATCAGGTGATTTTTTTTTCCCTAAATATCTGTTAATGTGTGGCTGTACATATAAAGACAGAAAAAAATACAAGGACAAATAATTTTAGAAAAAGACAGTCAAATTATTTATGGTATTTCAAAATAATTTACATTTCACGTAATTTTATTTGAACTTAAAAGAAATGAAGTTAAATTGGAAAAAACAACTGAAATTTATTTTCATCACAATTCTAAATGATCTCTTTACGTTAAAAAAAAGTACAGGGGTTCCTGGGTGGCTCAGCGGTTGAACGTCTGCCTTTGGCTCAGGGATTGAGTTCTGGGATTGAGTCCCACATTGAGCTCCCCGCATGGAGCCTGCTTCTCCCTCTGCCTGTGTCTCTGCCACTGTCTGTGTCTCTCATGAATAAATAAATAAAACCTAATAAATAAATAAATGACTAAAAAAATTTAAAAAGTACAAAGTCTATTACTTTATGAAAGACTAAAGTGAAAAAAATAAATAAATAAAATAAAAGACCAAAATGATTATTTGGGTTAGCTAAATGTTTAAACATTAGGTTTTGGTTATTTTTTCTCCCATAACTCCCAATTTTTCTCATTTACATTATATACATTTAAAAACTTCTATTTTGAGATGATTGCAGATTCACATCTACAAAGTAATATAAGAAATAATATAAAGAGATCCTTTCTACTCTTCACCCAGTTTCTCTCAAAGGTAGTATCTTTCAGCATCACAACCAAGACACCGACATTAATGTAATCTGTCAATCCTATTTAGGTTTCAGCAGTTTTATGTGTGTGTTTGTGTATGTAGTTCTAGGCAATCTTATCACATGTGTAGATTTGTGTGACCTCCACAACAGCCAAGATACAAAATAGTTCTATCACAAGTATCCTTCAAACCCTTGCACCAATAATCTGTTCTCCATCCCTGTAAGTTTCTCATTTCAAGAATATCACACAAATGGACTTACGCATTATGTAAACATTTGATATTGACTTTCTTACACTCAGTAAATCCCCTTGACATTCACCAAGTTGCTGCATGTATTGGTACTTTGTTCTAGTTTATCAGTGAGTCATATTCCACAGAATGGATGTATCCAGCTGCTTATCTGGTAACCCATTGAAGGGTATTTGGGTTGTTTCCAAGTTTAGACTATCATAAAGTCTCTCTTTTTTTTTTTAAGACTTTATTTATTTATTCATGAGAGACAGAGAGAGAGAGAGACAGGCAGAGGGAGAAGCAGGCTCCCTGTAGAGAGCCTGATGCGGGACTCATCTCAGGACCCCAGGATCACACCCTGAGCCAAAGGCAGTTGCTCAACCACTGAGCCACCCAGGTGTCCCCACAAATAAAGTTTCTATGCACATTAATCTACAGGTTTTTCAGTGAACATAAGCTTTCGTTTTCCTGGAATAAATACCTGGGAGTGTATTTGCTGGATTGTATGGTAAACATATGTTAAGTTTTGTTAAGAAACTGCCACACTCAGAGTGGTTGTACCATTTCACATTCCACTCACAATGTAGAAGTGATTCAGTTTCCTTGTATCCTTGCAAGCATTTGATATTATCATACATGATTTTTAAATGTCTACGGCAACATATTTCTTTCTTATAAACACTATTCACTGCAATTGTTTTTTCCCAGAGCTGTATGCTTAAAAGGTTGAAAACTCAAGACAAACGAATACTCTGTTTGAAATGATGGATGGATTTTATTAAGCACTTTTGTTGTGTCTTGTGTTTAAAACCCTGATTTAGGGGAGCCTGGGTGGCTCCGTCGATTAAGTGTTTGACTCAATCTCTTTGAGTTCAAACCCTGTGCTGGGCTCCATGCTGGACATGGAGCCTACTTAAACAACAACAACAACAACAACAACAACACCTTATTTAAAAAATCTTATTGGTGTAGTTGGTGTAGTTGTTCCTACATTCTTGCATGGTTGAGAATATTTTTGGCCTTTATACTTGAAGGAAAACTTGAGTGCGTAACAATTCTAATGCACACGGTTCCAGTGTATTCTGGCCTTCTGGATATTACAAACAATCTGAATTCTGCTCGTTGCCCAACGTAATTTGTTATTTTTTTTCTACCTGGGTACTTTCTTTTTTTCTCTCCCCCACCCTCTCTCTCTCTCTCTGTTTAAGATTTTATTTATTTGTTTGACCAAGAGAGAGGGACCACAAGTAGGGGAGCGGCAAGCAGAGGGAAGGGGAACAGGCTCCCCGCTGAGCAGGGAGCCTGGCATTGGGCTCCATCCCAGGACCCTGGGACCACGGTCAGAACCAAAAGCAGATGCTTAACTGACTGAGCCACCCAGGTGCCCCTCTACCTGGATACTTTTATGATTCTTTATCCTTTAAGTACAGTGATTTCATTGGCTATATCTTGCTGTGAATTTTCCTCAATGTGTTTATTCAGGGTTAATCTGCATAGTCAAATATTTCTTTATTTAAAAAAAAAGCTTCCTTGTATAATTTGGAATATTTGTTTGCCTTTTCCTGTTCTGTTCTTTAAAAACAACAATTTATTTTTCCTCTGGCAGACTCTCTCTACTGGGGAGCAAGAGGAATGGCCAGTTGATGCAGTTGCCTCTTCCTCAATATTCCATGGTGTTGAAGCAGGTCTCCCTGGGGACACTCTGCTGTGCCCTGGTCTCCCTTCATCTTGCAAGTGTGATCTCCCTGATGTAACTGATGCGTCTCCTGATTGGAGCTTTTGGAGGGATCCCTCTGTCTTGCCTGGCGACTCCTGAGTCCAGACTGTGTAGCAGTTGGCAGATATGCTTCAGTTTGTCACAGAAAGTTTGGAAATTTCTTTGATTTATAAAATTGGTAGTTTTCCTTCTATCTTTCATCATGTTTTGGTTGTTTTGGAGAATTTCAGAAAGGAGAATAAAGCAAAATGCCCAGCAGGTAATATCTTTAACAGGAAGTGTCCATGACCTCGTCTTCACGTTATTCTTCCCTTGCTCCAGGCAATGTTGACAGAGTTGGATAATACTTTTTGAATGACTGAACAAATGAGTAAATTAACAAATAGATTATGCTCTGTACGAAGCAGAAGTCATAGATGGTGATAGTGGCTGTAATCAGCTAAAGAAATAACCAAGACTGGCTCTGACAACCATGGTTGAGTGGCCCATTAAAGAACTCATTTGATATTTTTCATCATTTCTTGAATTGCCCATATACAAATCAAGGAAATGGATCATTAATAATCTGTTCCCATTGTGAAAATTGCTGAAATAAAAGGATCATTATAGTCCAGTAATTTTGGTTGTAAGAATATAGCTATCTTCATTAAGCTTCTAGGGTCTGCCAGATTTTAACTATTGTAATTACTATTGAAATTTCATGAGAAAGAAGAAATAAAAGAACTTCCAGGTGGCCAGAATAATCTGGGTCACCATACCATCAGGTTCTTGTGTTTCCTGATGGACCCTGCTCTTTGTGTTCAATACAGGGCTGGGCACACAAGGTCTGATATCAGGGCTCTGGTTTTCTAAGGATACTGGTAAAATCATGGGAATAATTGTAAAGTTTAGAACTCTGAAATGCTTTGCTCTTAGGTGCGAATATTCAAGTAAGTCTTTATTAAACTTAATAAATGTTAACTAAAAAAATTCGTAAAGAAATGAACCAAGGGACTTTTGTACATTGTTGGGGGGAACCAAAGAGGCACAACCACTGGAAATTGGAACTATCTAGTAAAGGTGAAAAATGCATTCCCTGTCAAATAGCTTTAATTTCTATTAGACATGACAAAAATTTATGCTTATGTGCACCAAAAGGCATATGTAAAGTATTTATAGCAATATTGTTCATAATAACTGCAAATTGGAAAGAAACAAAATGTCTGTCAAGAATGGAATGGACAAATAAATTATGGTAATTTATATGAGGAAATGCTATCTATTAATTTAAATTAATGAACTAGAGCTACATGGTTCAATCTGACAATGTTGAGAGTGAAGGAGGCCAGGCTCAGAGATTAATATTGCCCCATTCCTTTGATATAAATCCAAAACCAAGTAAAACCATGTTTAGGAAGTTAGTGTGGTAACTCCTGGGTGAAGGGAGGGGATAATGATTGGCTGGGACATGAGTGGAGCTTCTGGAGTGCAGGCAAGATTTTATTTCCTGACATGGTGAAGGTTACATGAGGGTGTGAATTTTTGTGATCAGTCATCAAACTGTTGACTCTTGATTTGTGTGTTTTGCTGGGTATTATAATATTCCAATAAAAAGTTTGAAAAATGTAAAAACAAAATAAAGGAAAGAGACTTTCAGATGGGAAATTGGAAAAAGAAGGGGAAATAGTGGAAAACAAACCTGGCAAGTGTGTGCGTGGTCTGTGTGTGTATGTAGAAAGGGGTAACACTCAACATCTTAGGAAAATAAGTACAAATGACAACTCTTTAAACAAAGAGACAATTTCTAAAGGAAATGCTAATAAGTACTAATTTCCATTAAGAAAACAGAGTTGTGGGCAGCCCCGGTGGCCCAGCGGTTTAGCACCACCTGCAGCCCAGGGTGTGATCCTGGGGACCGGGGATCGAGTCCCACGTCAGGCTCCCTGCATGGAGCCTGCTTCTCCCTCTGCCTGTGTCTCTGCCTCTCTCTGTGTGTCGCTCATGAATAAACAAATTAAATCTTAAAAAACAAAAAAAGAGGGAATATCTTAAAAAAAAAAAAAAGAATGCAGAGTTGTTTGGCAGGGCAAAGAAAGAATCAGAAGACTGTGTTTTAAAGATGCCAATGGGATGAGAGACTGAAGAGGTAGAGAAGTAAATCCATTTTAAAGGATTGCTCTTACTGTGTGATGAAGTAATGATGAAATAGGATTTCATGGAGGGAAATAGTTGTTTCCTTTTTTTAAAAGCTGGGCCCAGAGCCCAATGTGGGGTTTGAACTCACCATCATGAGGTCAAGATGTAAGCTGAGATCAAGAGTGGGGCACTTAACTGACCCCTCCCACCCAAGGACCCCTAGTTGGTCAATTTAAAAATATATAGTAATATCGTATTTATCTCTAAGAGCATAGAGAAAAATACAATTGATGCAACAATAAAGTACAGTGGAAATTCAAAACAATCATGTGGAAAATGGTATTAAATACATAAAAAACAATGAAAAAGTAAAGGGAAGAAAGAACAATATAAAACAATTTGTTGAATGAGCATTAAGTACATCAGTCACCATACTACATGTGGTGGGAAGCCTCTAAGATGGACCCTAATATCCTTGCATCTTGGTGTTTACATTTTGTGTAATATCCCCCTGAATGTGGGCTGGACTAAGTAACTTGTTTCTAAGAATAAAACACAGGAAAGTGGTAGGATGTCACTTTGGAGATTAGGTGACAAAAGAACTGTGGTTTCGGTCTTGGACTGCCCTCTCTTGTTCCTTTAGGCATTTGCTCCCACGAAAGCCATTACCATTTGTGACTTTTACTTTCCTTTTTTTGTTTTTTTCATTGTGGAAATAAATGAAGATTAATCAAGTGAAAAAAAGGTGAAGGCTATTGATTCAGAGCTTGCTATAGCAAGGGGGTCTTTCATCATCAGAGACTCACAGGCAGACAGAAAAGTGGGAAAACTTTATGGTACAAAAAAGGAAAGGCTACTGGTGCCCTGATTGGAGGCTGTTGTCACGTGGAAGCTGTAGGTAGCGCTAGAAGTAGGGCATACTATGAGATTGTCAGGGGTATATACCTGGCTCTCTCAGACCGATCCTAAGCTGTAAATGTGAAAAATTAGGAGAGTTGTCAATAATTAATCAAGTCCTGGACATTTGAGGCCAGTTGTTATGATTATTGTTTGGCTTCCTGGATTTTTATGAGATATAGCTGTCTGATTTCCCCCAAGTCTGACTTACAGCAGGCTGGCTGTAAGAGGGAAGAGACCCAACTGGATACAGGATGCAAATGAAGGGCAAGGAGGGGCAGATTTACTGGGGAAATGAGTCTAGTTTCTTCTAGTTTCTTCTCTCTTCACTTGTGAACTGGCTTACTAACTTTGGCCAAAGGATCTTACAGTGAAACACTTTGTGATTCATAATTTCATTTGGAATCCTATGTACCGATCAAAAAATGCTGCTCACTGGACTTGTGAGAACATATTCCCTTTCTTTCTAAAGAAAGAGGTACCTCTCAAATGACCAGTTTTGTCTCAAATCAAATGTTCCCCAGAATGGGGATGCCTGGGTGGCTCAGCGGTTTAGAGCCTGCCTTCGGCCCAGGGTATGATCCTGGAGTCCGGGGATCAGGTCCCACATCGGGCTCCCTGCATGGAGCCTGCTTCTCCCTCTGCCTGTGTCTCTGCCTTTCTCTCTCTCTCTCTGTGTCTCTTGTGAATAAATAAATAAAATCTTAAAAAAAAAAAAAAGTGTTCCCCAGAATGGCCGGTGGAAATTATCTTTGGTGAAATCATGCCATTTAGAAAGATAAGCACAAGAATTAGGATTGCAATGAGAGTTCCTACAAGGAGTAAGAGTGTTCCCTGGTAGAGGACAGGATTTAGACTAACACAACCCCAGGAATCCTGGCAATGGTCATTAGCAATGTAATGCTCAGGCACCTGGTCTCAGGCCTTTAACCTGACAGCTGGCTACCCCCAACCAAGACCTGATAGCCTGAGCTCCCCTGCAGGTAGGGCTGTCTGCTGGCTCTGGATCAAAGCCAAGCTCACAGAACACAAAATTAAGCTGGAAGGAGAAGCTCATCCAGCTTTATTGGTGACTCACAGCAAAATTTGTCTAAGTGGATACCAGTCATTAAAAATTCAACAGTCTATGAGGTTGACTTGAACAAGAGGCTTGTTGGGCCCATGCTTATGTTCTGTACAATTCTTCTTAGCACAACATGGAGCAGTAACACACAAGGCAGCAAAAAGGGATGAAAGGAATGGATTGATCCCACCCAGAATCAAATGAGAATGGATAACGAAACTCAAGTACCAAAGTAAGAATAGAGCGCCAAAGATGTCACTGGGACGAGAGCAGATTCAGACAGTGATGCTGACTTACCACACAGCCAGAACCAGCCTTGAGCAGTGAGCGCACAGAGGCGTCTGTGAGCACCACATCTTGTCGAAGGCCAGGATCCACAGCAATGGGCAGCGAAGATGGTTCCAGTGGGTCCTCCACAACTAACTATGGGAATAAATGAAAACTAACTGGATGAGAACAAAGGCTATTTATTCAAAGCGGTAGCAAACAAGGAAGTCAACCACTATCACTTTCATTTTTGTCAGAGATTCACAACCAGGTCAAAGAGTGGGAAAGCTCTACAGTAGAAAAAAGAGAAGGCTCAGGTGTGCACTGATTGGAGGCTGCTGACATAGGGAAGCTGGAAGTGGCTACTCAGTGTGGGGCATCCTACTTGATTGGTTAGGGGCAAATATTTCATTTCCTATGGTTGGTTCTACATTGGTGCTAAGTTTAAAGCAGGACAAAATTTGGGAATCTGTAGTAATTAATCAAGTCCTAGCAATTTAGGGCTCATTGTTACAGAAGTTATTGTTTGGCTTCCTGGACTATTGCTAGAGATAGCAATCTGACTTCCTGCAAGTCTTGATTTGCAACAGCCTGGCTTCCTGGGCTGGTTACTACAGATAAGATGTTGGTTTCCTGGGCAGGTTGCTGTAGGTTGTGGGCTAGATATAGATAGATATATAGATCTAAATGAGAGAGAGAGATATTCTTCTTTTTTTTTTTTTTTGTATTCAGCACCAAAAGCCAGAAAAGACCCAAGGCTTGCCAAAAACAGGCTCTTGGTTGTGGGTTTTCCCATCTTGAGCACAGAAATGGGGAAATTCCTGGTCAACACCATGATTGGAACTTTGTTAAAGACCCTTAGCAGAAGCATCCAGATAAACCACTTCCTTTTTTTTTTTTTTTTTTTTTAAAGATTTTATTTATTTACTCATGAGAGAGACAGGCAGAGACACAGGCAGAGGGAGAAGCAGGCTCCGTGCAGGGAGCCTGATGTGGGACTTGAAGACACTCAACCACTGAACCACCCAGGTGTCCCCAGATAAAGCACTTCTAAATGCCTGCCCTGGAGAACCTGTGAGATAGTAAGCTGCTAGGTTTTGAGAAAATTTGTCAAGAAGCAACAGATACATAATGACTAAGTTGAAAAGAACTTGACACCCTTTACACACTATCAGGATGCATTAAAAAAAAATCTATCTATACTCTGGAAAAAAAAAAAAACGAAGAATGTATTATATCCAAGAAACGAATAGGGGGGATCCTATTTATGAAAATACAAACATAAATAGACTTGACTTTTTGGCCACAAGGTAATATATTAGAAGGTGGGAATTATTATTCTTCATTTGTCATATTATGGATGAATTATATTTTCTTTTTCATAATTTTTTGTTTTCTAATTTTCCTATACTGAGCATATTTTTGATCAGAAAAAATTTTTTACTTTAAAAAATATTTTATTTAAATTCAATTTGCCACATGTAGTATAACACCCAGTGCTCATCCCATCAAGTGCCCTCCTCAGTGCCTGTTACCCAGTTACCCCATCCCCCAAGCACCTCCTCTTCTGCAACCCTGTGTTTGCTTCCCAGAGTTAAGAGTCTCTCATGGTTTGTCTTTCTCTAATTTTTCCCCACTCAGTCTCCCTCCTTTCCCTTATAATCCCTTGCACTATTTCTCATATTCCACATATGAATGAAACCATATGATGATTGTCTTTCCTGATCAGAAAATATTAAGGAAATAAAGTCTTTCTTCCTTCCTCCCATACTCCTTCCTTTCCCCCTTTTTTTTAGAAAGCATCTTTCAACTAACATCTTCCATTTTTAAATTTAAAATCAATTAATTAACATGTGTGTTATTAGCTTCAGAGATAGAGTTTAGTGATTCATTAGTTGCATATAACACCCAGCGCTTGTTACATAACGTGCTTTCCTTAACACCCATCACCCAGGTACCCCATCCCTCCACCAATGCCCCCTCCAGAAACCCTCAGTCTTTTTCCTACAGTTAAGAGTCTCTTATGACTTGTCTCTCTCTCTCTCTCTGGTTTCATATCATTTTGTTTTTCCATCCTTTCCACTGTGTTTCTCTGTTTTGTTTCTTAAATTCCACATATGAGTGAGATCATATATTTGTCTTTCTCTAACTGATCATTTTGCTTATCGTAATACCCTTTGGTTCTATCCATGTTATTGTAAATGGCAAGATTTCATTCTTTTTGAAGGTGGAGTAATATTCCATTGTATATATACCACATCTTCTTTATCCACTCATCTGTTGATGGACATCTGGGCTCCTTCTATATTTGGCTATTGCGAACATTGCTGCTATAAACATTGGGGTGCATGTGTCCCTTCAGATCACTATGTTTGTGTCCTTTGGGTCTTTCCCTTCTTATTGAAGCCTTGAGGTCTCTTCAGAGAGTAGAAGGCTTTTCTCATTCATTATTTTGATGTCTATTATTTTTGCTTTCAGGTTTTTGTTTGTTTTGCTTTCAGGTTTTTGAATCCATTGCTTTTCCTCCCATTTCTGTCCTCCCTTTGCCTTTTATTTTTTTAATTTTTTAAAAGATTTTATTTATTTATTCATGAGAGACACAGAAAGAGAAAGAGAGAGAGGCTCTGTGCAGAGAACCCTACGTGGGACTTGATCCCAGGTCTCCAGGATCAGGCCCTGGGCCTAAGGCGGCACTAAACCACTGAGCCACCTGGGCTGCCCTCCCTTTGCCTTTTAGATATTCACTTTGATCCTCTCTTCCTGTTTGTGTAAAAGTTCTTTTTTAGGCAACCATTTCTAGTCCTAATATACCAATGGTGTGAGAGGGAGTCTTGGATCAAAGGCCCATCTGGCTGATTGGACTTCAGTTCTTTTCTAAACTATCATCTCTTCCTCCTCAGCACCAGTAACACTGGCTCCTAGAATCCCTGAATGTAAACTGTGCAGAGGATGGGCTAAAAAAAATTGATCCTCACAAGTGAATTAATAGATGTGAATCAGATGTAAGTCACAAAATAATTTTTGTCCAACACAGTTAAATGAGTATTACACTTCTTATCTGATTATAAAACTATCAAAAACTGTTCTGAAAAAGATTAGTTTAAATAGATCTTAGCCCAAGCATATAAAAACATATGGGCATAATTATTAGAATGCAGTTATACTGGCATGCTCCTAGACAATTAAATTAGTGGAACCAATAGAGATTATAATTATAATTATAGATAAATGACTTTAAAATTTAATAGTTGAAGTTTAGAAGGCAATTTAAAACACTTGAAAAAAATAAGCAATTACAGGTTTGGAGAAAATCATTAGGAAATAGGTAATTCATTAAGTTATTTACCTAATTATTAACTCAACCAATATATATTAAACTCTTCCTGTTGATTTGTTCTAAGCACTAGAAGTAGGGAGATGGCATTGAACAAAAGATACAAAATCCTTGCTTTCATAGATCTTATGTTCCGAAGTGGAGAAAAATGTAGAAAAATGATTATTTAAGATATGAATAGAAAATAAAATGATTGAAATCTATCAGAAGTTATGATTAAGAATTAATCAGTTTCTATTTTCTTACTTTAAATTAAAAAAATAAATTTTAAAGAAAAAATTGATTTGATTATATGCAATATTATTTTCTTATTTAAAATTTTTTACTTTCTGTGATCATAAAAATAATGTATTTTGGGGTGTCCGGGTGGCTCAGTTCGTTGTGTACAACTCTCGATTTCAGCTCAGCGTTGTGAGATCAAGCGCCATACCAGGCTCCGTGCTGGGTGAGAAGCCTGCTTAAGAGTCTCCTTCTCGGGGGATCCCTGGGTGGCTCAGTGGTTTAGTGCCTCTTTTCAGCTCAGGGCGTGATCCTGGAGACCCGGGATCGAGTCCCACATCGGGCTCCCTGCATGGAGCCTGCTTCTCCCTCTGCCTGTGTCTCTGCCTCTCTCTGTGTCTCTCATGAATAAATAAATAAAATCTTAAAAAAAAAAAAGAGTCTCCTTCTCCTTTCCCCTCTGCCCCTCCTGCCTCTATAAGAATAAAAAAATAAAAAATAAAGTATGTTCATTAGAAAACAATGATGAAAAAGTGAGATAAAATGATGAACTATGGAACCCATAGATAATTTATTTAAAATGTTAGATATCATACATAAAATAAATTCTGTTGAATCATATGCTAAAATGTAAAATGTATGTAAAATGTTAAGTAAAAACTCATAAAAGGAGTACAAATTAAATCAGAGTTTGTTCCTACAATTTGGGTGAAGAGCTTCCTAAATAGGCCAGTAAATTTACTGAAGAAAAGGAAAAAAAAATGGCTGTTTTTGCTATATGAGAATACACACATTTTATGTTATGAGATATACTGTAAGGAAGTTAAACTGAAGATATGGGCCTCAATGAAACCTTTCAAGAGGAAATTACAGGTGCAAGAGAGAAGAGGGCTGGTTGCTCAGGCAATGAGTGGCTGGCTAGGAGAGACGAGGATTCCGCCGAGGAGACCCCAAACAAAGAGGTGGCAAGAGCAGCACCAGGGTGGTGTGGCATCAGGAGTGTCCAGGAAGGAGAGGCTAGAGACGATGAGGACTGGACTACAGCTGACATAGCACCCCCTCAGCCCCTGGTCGCCTCTAGCAGAACACTTGCTGTGAGCCCTTGGTTCCAAGCCAGTTTGGAGTGGGTTGAGGCTCGAGGGAAAAGTGAGGAAGTGGAGACAATACAGACAACAGTAGATAAGGTGAAACAAGTGCACTTGGTTTCATAACCTACTGCTACTGGATTGAAATTCTTAATTTTTGAACCAGGAGTCCCCCATTTTCATTTTGCACTGGGACCAGAAAATTATGAAGCTGTTGAGAGGGGAAAAGTTTAAAAATACAAAAGCAACAACGATTTCCAATCACATTGATGGAGGGGCTCCAGAGCCTGGGTGAACCGACTGGACAATAGGCAATTTATTTTTACAACAGAAAGTAACCAGGCTGCGTGAATCTATAGGTTAGTTGTACCCGTTTCCTGTCTCTATGATTAAGGAGCAACATCCTGTGTCTTCAATTTTTTTCTCTAAAGTAAAAAGGGAAAGCATTTGTTGAAAAGTGCTGGGAATAAGAGCAGAGCTGGACGTTTGGTTGTAGAAAGGCAGATACGAGATAGTGGAGAGTGAGACACTAGCTGTCGAGGGCCGCGTCTACATGGCAGCCTCTGCTGCCGGAGCGAAGGCTCACACAAACCAGGTTCATCCACTGTTGGTTTTTTCCAAGTGGGTATAATAAAAAATCACTTGAAGTTTAAGGTACTCATTGATTCAGCTTTCTGCAGGAGCTAATCTATTGTGCGCTATCTTCTTTGCCTTTTACAGTTGGAGTCATTTTTCATTTGTATTCAGCTTTTCTCTGGTCTTATATTGTCCTAGTGTCTATTTAAGTTTATACTTATAATCTTCTAAAGTGTAATATATATCTACATGGTTTTTACTCACAAGACTTTTACACCAAGAACCAATTCTCCAACTTCTCCAAACCAACCACCTGTGTATCCTACAATTCAACCCAATTCTGACACGAACTCTCTGGAGTTGGCCAGACCTGCGTTAGGCCCCACAGGTTTAAGGGCCCAGTCCCATACGACTGCCCTCACTTTGCATGCCAGTTGCAGGTATTGGGTACCCCAGGTACTTCTGATTGACTTAGCTACAAAGTAGCAGATTCCCACACTCCCTGAATTAATCTAGTGATAATTTGCTAGAACGGGTCATACAACTCAGGAACACATTTTAGTTACGTTTGTCAGTTTTTTATAAAGGATACAAATGAAGAGCCAGATGAGGAAGTATGTAGAAAGATTTGAGAGGGTCTCTAGCACTGGAGCTTATGTTCTGTGGAGCTGGGTGTGTAACCCTCCCCGTATGTGAGTGTGTTGACTCACTTGGAAGCTCTTCCAACCCACCCTTCAGAGGCTTTTATGGAGGTTTACATCGGCATAGTTGACCAAATCATCAGCCAATGGTGATTAACTCCATCTGCAGCTCCTCTTGCCTTTTTGGAGGTTGGGGGTAAGGCTAAAAGTTCCAGCCCTCTAATATGCCTCGGTCTTTCTGTAGACCAGCCCTCACCCTCAAGATGTGTAGAGGCCCACCAGGACTTGCCTCATTAGAAAGAGATGTTCCTATCACTCAGGGAATTCGAAAGGATTTAGGAGCTCGATGTCAGGAACTGGGAATGAAGATCAGATGTATATTTCTTTTTGATTCACACTATGATAAACAAAAACAATAAGTATAAAATTCATAGAAGTGAAAAAGCATAGTAATAAAATGAATATCATGGTACCTTTCCCTGTTTAGGTACCAGGACATATCCAGTGCTTTGCAAATATCTGTGATTCTTTCCTATTATGGACTGCTGCTTAACTCTGGTT
This sequence comes from Canis aureus, assembly GCF_053574225.1. Taxonomy (NCBI): domain Eukaryota; kingdom Metazoa; phylum Chordata; class Mammalia; order Carnivora; family Canidae; genus Canis; species Canis aureus. The sequence goes on from NC_135631.1 coordinate 50,549,890, forward strand.
CCCACACTCTCCCTTAGGAAAACACCACTGAATTTCAGCCTTATTGTTTTATTCCCTTTAATATATATAGAGAGTTGTGTTCTCTTTAGGCAGAGATGATAGATAGATGATACATACATACAAAGATATAGATAATATATATCATTTTTCTCTGTCTTGAGCTTTAGATAAATGTTATACTACATACTTTTTAAAAGTTAATTTATTATTTGTTTTATTTATTTGTTTTTTAAGATTTTATTTATTTATTCATGAGAGAGAGAGGTAGAGACACAGGCAGAGGGAGAAGCAGGCTCCATGCAGGGAGCCTGATACAGGACTCAATCCCGGGACTCCAGGATCACTCCCTGGGCCGAAGGCAGGTGCTAAACCGCTGAGCCACCCAGGCTGCCCCCTACTTTAATATTTTAAATCAAGTTTTGAAATAGAAATTTGATTATAAATTTTGAAATTTATATAAATACCTATAGTAATGTATATTCTACGTATTACAAGTATATATGAAATATTTATACATGTATATAGCTATACACTTATATGAAGTATTTTTAAGCATTGTATCTTCTAAGCAATACATTAATTAATTGCTTATTGATGCCATGTATAAGGCAATTACTGGCCAGGCATTTAGTAAACTCTCTTGTTATTTGTAAAAATTTACATGTAGTCTTTTAGGTTTTATATGTAGAAAATCATCTGCGAATAATGACAGCTTTGTTTCTTTCCAATCTTTATGACTTTGTTTCTATATCTTGCATTGCTGTTCTAGGTAAAATCTATAGTGCACTATTGAGTTGGACTGTGATGATGGATACTCTATCTTACTTCTAATTTTTTTTTAAAGATTTTATTTATTTATTCATGAGAGACATAGAGACAGAGAGAGGCAGAGACACAGGCAGAGGGAGAAGCAGGCTCCACGCAGGGAGCCCAACGTGGGACTCAATCCCGGGTCTCCAGGACCACGCCCTGGGCTGAAGGCAGGCGTTAAACCCCTGAGCCACCTGGGCTGCCCTTACTTCTAATTTTAAAGAGACTATTTGAAACATATCACCATCAACAATAGGTGTTTTCTGTATATTTTTGTAAATAATCCTTCAGTTTTAAGGATTATATAAAATCTATTCTGAATTTTCTAAAAGTTTTTAAAAATAATGAATAGTGATGAATTATCAACTTTTTAAAAAAGAGTATTTATTTATTCATGAGAGACACAGAGAGAGAGGAGGCAGAGACATAGGCAGAAGGAGAAGCAGGCTCCCTATGGGGAACCTGATGCAGAACTTGATCCCAGGACCCCAGGATCATGACCTGAGCCAAATGCAGATGCTCAACCACTGAGCCACCCAGGTGCTCATATTATTCAGCCATAAAAAGGATGAAATCATGTCATTTTAAATTGAGATATAATTGATATCATGAAGTATAATTGGCCATTAGTATAATTGAGGTATAATTTGGTAAAGAAAAGTTTAAACTGTTAAAATGTACATTAAACCCAAAGTATTCTATTTGTTCAAATGCAATCCCTGTCAAAATAACAACGGTATTTTTTTAAAGATTTATTTTTTTGAGAGAGATAATCTCAAGTAGACTCCCTGCTGACTCCCTCTCCCCACTGCTCACTCTCTTCCTCTCAAAAAAAAAAAAAAAAAAAAAAAAAAAAAGACAAATAACAAGGGTTGGAGAAAAAAGAAAAAGGAATCTTCATACAGTGTTGGTGGGAAGGTAAATTGGTATAGCCCCTGTGGGAAACAGCATGGAGTTTGCCCAAACAATTAACATTAAAATAGAATTTTTGATTTATTAATTCCACTACTGGGTGTTTACCCAAAGAAAACAAAAACATTATTTTCAAAGATTTATGCACACCTGTGTTTATTGCAGCATTATTTACAATAGCCAAGATGTGGAAGCAGCCAAAATGTCCATCGATAGACAAATGGACAAGAAAGATGTGGCGTATTTGCTTCAACGTGGATGGAACTGGAGGGTATTATGCTGAGTGAAGTAAGTCAATTGGAGAAGGACAAACATTGTATGTTCTCATTCACTTGGGGAATATAAATAATAGTGAAAGGGAATATAAGGGAAGGGAGAAGAAATGTGTGGGAAATATCAGAAAGGGAGACAGAACGTAAAGACTCCTAACTCTGGAAAACGAACTAGGGGTGGTGGAAGGGGAGGAGGCAGGGGGCTGGGGGTGAGTGGGTGACGGGCACTGAGGGGGACACTTGACGGGATGAGCACTGGGTGTTATTCTGTATGTTGGTAAATTGAACACCAATAAAAAACAAATTTATTATTATAAAAAACAAAAAAAAACTACAAAAAAAGAAAGATGTGGTGTACATTCATGGACACACACACACACACAGCCTTAAAACAGGATGAAATTGTGCCATTTACAATAACATGAATGGACCTATGGGGCTTTATGCTAAGTGAAATAAGACTGAGAAAGACGAATACCATATGATTTCAGTCATATGTGGAATCTAAAATAATAGAACAAAACAAACAGATAAAAATGCAGAATCAGACCTATAAATACAGAGAACAAAGTGATGGTTGCCAGAGGGGAAAAGGGTGGGAAGATGGGCAAAATGAATGAAGGGTAATATGAGATATGGGCTTCCAGTTATGGAATGAATAAATCATGGGGACAAAAAGCACAGCATAAGGAAACACAGTTCACGACATTGTAAAAGTGTTGTGTGGTGGCACATGGTAGCTACATTTGTGGTGAGCGTAGCGTATGTATCGATCGTATAGAGAAGTTGAATCACTACGTTCTACATATGAAACTAATGTAACATTGTGAAAAAAATGAAGTATAATTGACATATAACATATTATTATATTATATTACAATATAATTGACATAACATTATGATTAATTACAATTAAATTATACAATTAAAGTATAATTGACATGTAACATTATATTATTATATTATATATTATTATATTATTTTCAGGTGTACAACATAATGGTTTGATATTTGTGTACATTGTGTTAGATTCTGCATAAAAATGAAGTCATATGATATTTGTTTTTTTGTCTGACTTATTTCATCTAGTCTGATGCCTTCAAGGTCCATCCATGTTGTTGCAAATGACATGATTTCATTCTTTTTATGGCTGAATAATATCCTATCGTATATGTAGATAGATAGATAGCTAGAGCTATAGCTATATCTATCCACACACCCTATATTTTCTTTACCCACTCATCCATTGATGAATACTTAGATTTTTTCCATATCTTAGCTATTATAAATAGTATTGCAATAAATATGGGGGTGCATGTATCTATTTGAGTTAGTCTTTTCATTTTCTTTGCATAAATACCCAAAGTGAAATTGCTGAATCATATGGTCATTGATTTTTAATTTTTTGAGGAACTTCCATACAGTTTTCCAGTGTTGTGCCAACTTACATTCCCACCGGTAGTGCCTAGGGTTCCCTTTTCTCTACATCCTCCCCCAACACTTGTTATTTCTTATCTTTGGGAATAACATTTTGATAGGTGTGAGATGATATGTCATTTCGGTTTTGATTTACATTTCCCTAATGATTAGTGATATTGAATAATTTTTCATGTACCTATTGGATGAATTAGTAAATAATTGTTTTGCTGTTGGTAGTTAGATAATTTTTAATCCTTAAGCATTTAAAGTGACGAGTGATATTTATAATTTTTGAAAAAAATGTTAAAGTCATTCTGTATTTCTGGCTATTTTAACATGAGCATACTATATTTACTATCTATGATTTTACTCAAGACTTATAAATTGTAGCTAAGATTTATTTTTATCTTCATTCATAAAGAAATACTAGTTTTGGTTTTTTTCATTTGTATGCTGTCCATATCTGGTTTTACTATACAATTATATTGGCTTCATAGACTGTGTTCTGAGTATTTCTCTATTTTCTGGAAATAGTTTTATAAGATAGACATAATCTGGAAGTGGAGCCTGGTGGGTGCAGTGGTGCTCCTATGAAGAAGAAGAGCAGAGGCCCAGGGGTGGACAGCAGATCTGAAGATCCCCTGGATTGCATTGGGAGAGGTGGTTCCCCCTTCTTGGAGTGCATCTGGGAGACATGGCACTTCCTCTCAGGGGACAAAAGACCTGGAGGGAGCCATTGTGCTACCCTGTTCCTTAGCATAAGGACAGAGACACCTGTGGAGGGAGGGCAGCTAACCTGGGGGAGGCTTTTTGCTATGCTTTACTCTAAACTCCAAGCTCCTGTGTATTCATGCGATTGCCCTTCTGGGACAAACTTGCACCAGCCCCAGCATAGCAAGAACCTTGCCCCAGAGGATCAATGTGGGTTCATGCTGCACTGGGTCCCTAAAGCTTGGGTTTTGAAACTCAGCCAGAGTGCCTGAGATAAAATACAGGTACACTACACTGCCAGGTGGGTAGCTAGCTTCGACACAGGGTGAAGGCAAGGATCTGAGGGACACCTGGGACACAAGAAGCAAGATTGTGAGTTTCCTGAACACCAGTGGGCATGAAAAAATGTGGAGAGAAGGGAGGGGGCAGGTGACATTTTTCTTCCTTATCCATCAACATGGACTGACTTCACTGAGCAGAACAGCACTCATGGTGGAGGCACTTACCTCAAGCCCCAGCAGCCTGTGCTCTGTAGGTGCTTCTTTACTAAGGCAACTGTGCCTGACAACCAGGGCAGTGGGCCCCTGCCCCAAAAGATCAATACAAATCTCTCACGTGTACTAAGTCTACTGACAATAGACTCCTGCAAAGTCTCAGCTCTAATGGAAATAGGATCAGGCCTCTTTTAACAAGCAAACCAAAAGACACCTCATTAAAACTCACCACACACTGGATTATGTCCAAACACTCCCCACTGGAGGAAGCAGAAACTGCAGAGGACTGACCTGGGGAAAGAGCAGCCATAACACAGCAGCAGAGTGCACACAATATACACCAAAAACACTTCCTAAAGCATCAGGGCCTTGATAGCATATGACCTCTTCTTCGTCAAGCCATTACTCTCAGATGAAGGAAACATTATACTTTCCTAACACACAGAGAAGACAAACTAGACAAAATGCCAAAATGAGGAATTCATTCCAAAAGAAAGAACAAGAAAAAGTCATAGCCAAGGATCTAATCAAACAATTATAAATTATATGTCTGATCCAGAATTTACAGCAACAACCCGAAAGATACTGGCTGGGCTTGAGAGAAGCATAGAAGACACCAGGAAGTCCCTGACTGCAGAGATAAAAAACGTAAAAACTAGTCAGACTCAAATGAAAAGTTCTATAACTGAGATGCAAAATTGGCTGGATGTAATGACCTCAAGGATGGAAGAAACAGAGGAATGAATCAATGATAGGGTCTATCCACCCAGAAGACAACTGTAAACTTTTTATTCCCTCAACTTGGGAACACCCAAATGTATAAAACAATAACGAACATAAAGAAACTCATTGATAACAATACAGTAATAGTAGGGGACTTTAACACCCCACTTACACCAATGGACAGATAATCTAAGCAGAAAATTAATAATGAAACAATGACTTTGAATGACACACTGGACTGGATAGACTTAATAAATATATTTGGGACATTTCTTCCTAAAGCAGCAGAATACACATTCTTTCTGAGTGCATATGTGACATTCTCCAGAATAGATTACGTGCTGGGTCACAGATCAGCCCTCAAGTACAAAAAGATTGAGATCATACCATGCATATTTTCAGACCACAACACAATGAAACTTGAAGTCAACCACAAGAACAAATTTGGAAAAACCATAAATACGTGGAGGCTAAAGAACATCCTACTAAGGAATGAATAGGTTAACCAGAAAATTAAAAAAGTTTAAAAAATACATGGAAACAAATGAAAATGAAAACCCAATGATAAACCTTTGGGATGCAGCAAAAGCAGTCAGAAGAGGGAAGTATATAGCAATACAGGCCGACCTCAAGAAGCAAGAAAAATCTCAAATGCGTGACCAACCTTCTACCTTAAAGGAGCTAGAAAAGGAACAGGAAGTGAAGCCTAAAGCTTGCAGAAGGCAGGAAATAATAAAGGAAACAGAAGCAAAAGTGACCTATGGAGACTTCATTGGGATAAAAGGCTTCTGTACAGTGACAGAAACAGCAAAACAAAAAGGCAGTGTTCAGAATGGGAGAGGATCTTTGCAAATGATATACGTGATAAAAAGTTAGTATCCAAAACCTGTGAAGAGCTTAATCATACTCAACACCCAAAAAACAAACTATCCAGTTAAGAAATGGATAGAAGACATGAATAGCCATTTTTCTGAAGAAGACATCAGATGGCTAACAGACACATGAAAAGATGTTCGACATCGCTCATCATCAGAGAAATGCAAATCAAAACTGGTGTGAGATTGTGAGATACCACCTCCACTTGTCAGAATGGCTAAAATTAACAACACTGGAAACAATTGGTATTGGTGAGGATGGGGAGAAAATCCTCTTACACTGCTGGTGCACATGCAAACTGGGGCAGCCACTCTGGAAAACAGTATAGAAAACAGTATAACTTTCCTTAGAAAGTTAAAAATAGAACTACCCTACGCCCCAGTATGCGCACTACTAGGTATTTGCTCAAAGCATAGAAAGACACTGACTTGAAAGAGTACGTGCTCTCTTGACGTTTTTAGCAGCAATAGTCAAATTATGGAAAAAGCCCAAATGTCCAATCACTGATGAATGAATAAAGAAGGTGTGGTACATATGTACAATGGAATACTACTCAGCCATAAAAAGAATGAAATTCTTCCTTTTCAATGATATGGATGGAACTAGACAGTATTATGCTAAGGGAAATATGTTAGTCCTAGAGAAACAAATACTGTGTGATTGCACTCATTTATGGGATTTAAGAAACCAAACAGATGAACATAGGGGAAATGACAAAAAAAAAAAAAAAAAGATAGGGATTCAAACCATATGAGAGACTCTTAATTTAGAGAACAAACGGATTGCTGGAAGGGAGGTGGGTGCGAGATGGGCTAAATGGGTGACGGGTATTAGGGAGGGCACTTGTGATGAGCACCGAGTGTTATATGTAAGTGATGAATTGCTTAGTTCTACTCCTGACACTGATATTACACTATTCTTTAAATATAATTTAAATAAAAACTTGAAATATACAAAAAACAAATTTAAATAAATTTAATTTAAATAAATTTAAATATAATTTAAATAAAAAACTTGAAATATACAAACAACAACAACAAATTACCTGCTCCTTGAAAGTTTGTAGAACCCATGTATAAGGTATTTTGGGCTTGTTTTGTTTATTGGAATATTTTAAAATATTAATAGAATTTCTTTATAGATATAGGACTTAAGATTTTCTCCTTCATCTTGAAGTGATTTTGATTAGTTATATTTTTGTAGAACTTGATTCATTTTATTGAAGTTTTCAGATGTATTGGAATAAGGTTGTTCACATTCCTGTCATTATTTTGATCTCTGATCCATCTGTAGTTATGTCTACTTTTTTAGTCCGAAGATTATATTTGAGCATGTTTTCCTGGTCAATGTCAGGAAAAGTTTATATCTTATTGTTTTCTTCTAAAATGCGTCTTTTTTGGCTTTGCTTATCCTCTACATTTTGTCTTTGTTTTCTATTTTTTTGGGTGCTAATTTTTAAGATGTGATCATGTATATTTAACTAAGTCATATAAGATCATGTATATTTAACTAAGTTAATATCTTAACCTCCCTACCGACTGCTATAAGAAACTTGGAACATTTTAGCTTTGAGTACCACTTCTTCCTTACATTTATTGTTGCCCCAGATTTAAATTCATTTTATGTTTTAGTCCTCAGGTTAGACATAATTCCTGCTATTCCATAGAGGTTATGTTTGGGTTTATACACTTGTTTGGGTTTATGCACATGTTTACCAATTTCTTTTCCTGCTATTCTTTTGCATCTCATAATATTTTTCTGAGTTTATTTTTCTACTTCCTGAGGAACTTTCTTTAGAGTTCCTGTAATGTAGGTGTGTTAATCATAAACTTTCTAGTTTCTATAAATTTCTTTATTTTGCCGTGGCTCTTAAAGCATGGTTTTGCTGGGTACCTGGTTCTAAATTAATAGTTGTTTTCCCTCAGCCTTTTAAAGTATTATTCTACTGTCTTCTGTGACCTCATCATTGAGAAATCTGTTATTAGCCTTATTGTCATTTCTTTTGAGGTGATTTCACTTTTCCCCCTGGATAATTTTAAGATTTTCTATTATCTTCGATATTTTGCAGTTCTACTCCAATAGACCTGGGGATGACTTTTTGTATGAGTCTTGTCTTTCCCTTTCCTCTCCCGTCATAAACCTGAGCCTGAGGTTTAGGCTTGGGTTCAGGTAGTTTATGTGGGAACTAATTAGCAGAAAAAGAAAAGTAGGAGTGGGAAAAATGAAACAAGACCGTGGGAAGAGCCAATGCAAGTGTACCTTATTGATCTGGTCACTGCTGTGGAAAATTGGGGCTCAGTCCCTCCAGGACGATCTGCAGTACTTTTTAGAACACATCTCTGAATTGGCTGTGAGGGGAGAATTTATCCACCAGTTCCTGTTCCACGTTGGTCAAAGATTGTTCCATGACGTGTTAATTCCCGTGAAATTTCAGAATTGGTATACACGTCGTTCATTCCCCACACGCACCAGAGGACTGCCAGGGCAGTAAACAAAGGTATGATTTGCAGGTGAGGTCAGATGGTGTCCTGCAGAAAGACAGTTGCTGTAGTAAAGATCCGAAGTAAAAAGTGGCCAAGAAGGCAAGACACAGGGCCCAACAAGTGTCCTATACATTTTATTTATTTATTTGCTGTTTGTTTGTTTTTTGGTTTTATGCATGTCATACATCCTGAATCTGTGAATTATCTTTTTCATAATTTATGGAAATTTCTCAGGTATATTTTTCAAAATTTGCCTCTCTTCATTCTCTTTTTCTCCTTTATCTTCTTTCTCTCTGGGACTTTATTAGACAAAATTTAGATATTCTAATTGTCTTTTTAAGTGTAGCTTCAATTAACAAGAAATATTTTCCATGACCTTGCATCTCTGTTCTGCATACTGAATAGTATCTTTTGCTCTATCTTTCGGTTTGACACATCCGTGTGTGTGTGTTTCATTTCAACAGTTACGTTTTTTTCCTTTCTTTGGATCTTCTTATTATTTTTTTGATCTTATTATCTTTAAGATGATTCCCAATAATCTCTTTATGTGAGTCTCTTGGGGCTTCAAACTGCTATTTATTGTTTCTGCTGTCTCTCTCACTTATGGTGAATTGCTTTCTCATGCATTTGCTGATCAGCGATTGTGGTCTTATGCTTGATCTTCTTTTATGTAAATACTATAAAATTAAATTGTGAGTGTGTTCATCCAGAGAGGATGTGCATCTGCTTTGGTCAGGCCCCATGGAATACCTGATATTTAGGGACAGTAATGGCCCCCAAATATTTTCTAGATTCTAATCCTGGGAACCTCTAAGGGTGTTACCTTACACGGTTAGAGGAAGCTTGCAGATCTGATTAACTTACAGGTGCTGAGAAAGGGAGAATATCGTAGTTTATCCAGGTAGGCCCAGTGTAATCACAAAGATCCTTAAAGGTAGACAAGGAAGCATAGAAGGGTGGAATAATAGCAGCATGAGAAGGGTTTGGCCTGATACCGCTGACTTTGAAGATGGAGGGAGGTGCTCATGAGCCAAGGAATAAAGGCAACTTCTAGAAGCTAGAAAATGTAAGGCAATGGATTCTTCCACAGAGCCCCTGAAGGAACACTGCCTTGCCATCAGAGAGAGACTCATTTTGGATTTCTGACCTTTGTTACTATAAGATGATAAATTTGTGTTGTTTTGAGCCACTAAGTTTGTGGTTTTTTGATGTAGCAGCAATAGGAAACTAATACAGAGCTTTTGCAGTCAGTCTGGAGTACCTTGATTTTGTCAGGAGTTGGCCCACCTTTCTCACTCCAAGGTCACTATCTTGACTGTCCCATGTTGATTAACATCTGCCTTCAGGACGTCCTGCCCACTTCACTTTTCCATTTAATTCCTTATGACTGCTACTACTAGTGGTATTAAAAGATTTTGCAAATGCCAGTCCCTGTCTCTCCCAACCCCAAACTGCTACCTGCAGTCTCAGCCCTTCTGAACCTACAATGTATACACCTTTGTGTATATTGGCAACTTCTCGTCAAGTGCAAAATGAAGTCTGTAAATTCATTTCAGGATATTCCTGGGAATTGCATTGGGCGGTGCCCACAGGAGCACTGGGTTAGCCTCATCTCTACCTACCACCAGGTACATGACCAATCTGCTACATACTAGGTCTTGGTTTACACTGTAAGTCACACTGGAACTATTTTTGTTGTTGTTTATTTAGCTTTCTCGCTGTATTAGTTCTGCTAGATTCTTCTCATGTCTGGAATCAAGTATTATTCCTCAGAAGGTCCAGGTGAACCTATCTCTGTGAATGCTCACCAGATATCAACACCTACTATGGCTCCTTCTACTCGTGATCAAACTTCTTGGCCACCAAATCTATAGAGGTCTAGATTTTGTTCTATCTGTTGGATATATTTGAGCTCTTGGAAATCACTGACCTTGTTATGAATAGATCTAACTACTGTTCTGTTCACAATCTCTGAAAAACTCTAAACTTGATACTGTGCCTTCTCCTGGGTCACTTGTTTATTTATTTTTTAGCCTTTAGTCTGAATCATCCTTATTTATGGTTGTTTACCACTTGACCTGAGAATGTGAGGTTCCCAAACATGTTCAAGCAATGGGACCAGGGGGTGTTTCGGTTCTTGTTTGCAAAAAGATATGTGCTGAACTATGGAGACATAGCTGGAATAGTTGGCATTTGTTTGTGGCTCGGCACATTCCAAGGACACGTTCAGGTGTGTAATTGCCCAGACTGCTGCAATATATCAAATGGGATGTTCTGCTGGAGTTGCAACAATCTCAAACAGTGCAAAGTACAAACTTTTCTCAACTTGAAATTTTCTCTGGAATCTCCACAGAACTACCGAATGTCAAAATCTCCTTCCCCCAAATAACAAATGGACTAAATCAAGGTTATAGACTAATCATGAAAGCGTCTTACACTGGGGCTATGTTAGAATATCACTTGGAATTCAGGTGCTTGTCTGAAACTTGGCATCTTAGAACTGGAAGAGAAAGACTATGAAAAGAATGTTTAATTTGCTCCATGCAGAAACCTGACATCCAAGCCTATTTAAAGAAACAGTTTTCATAATCTATAAACTTAACATTTTGAACAATCTTGTTAGTTAAATCCTTATATCTTTTCAGTTATGCTTTCACATCTCAAAAATAGCATCTAAACACTTCACTTTCTGAAAATTATGTATTTATCTGTTTAATTTATACATTTAATAATATCTACCCTAACTTTGGCCCAGGCACTGAGCTGAACAATTTAGAAGGTTTACTTAAGTTAATCCAAATGACAGCTTTATGGCATAGTTATAATTTTTATGTGTATTACACAGCTTGGAGAATTGAGACTTACAAAGGCTTTTTAACTTACCTTTAAAGGCTTAGAAAGTTCTAAGGTCTACTAAATTCCATAGCTTTAATTTGAACCCAGAGAGCTTAACTCCAGAGTCCACTCTTGTACTTAACCACTGCACGGTAAAATGAATGACAAATACAAACGAACAATACTTTGAAAAGTCAAAACAGTTGTCCTGGCATCATAGCACTGAAGCTCATACCCTTTTTCTCATGAGTGTAGTCCTGGTGTCTGAATTCTACTCTCCTCTGATTTACCTCCACCATGTTGGTAGTACAGATGTTACTAAAGGGACAGGGCATACGTGTGTCAGGGACTGAATGACGTCGCTAAAATTCAATAAGAGATTTTTCCTGGACACATTTCAGTCTGTTTTCTATCTGTCCCAATGGCTGGAATATAAATATTGTGTCCAAGAAAACTGATCATAAAATAGAGGATGAAATTAATGCCATGGTTCTGGAAGAGATCTAACCCTTCTAAAGACAATAAGGTTAACTCCAGAACAGTTAGGATCACTAGACCAGGTTTAGAAGGAATTGTCATTCTTCCTTTCCCAAGAGAAGCATCCTACAATGAAACATTAGGTATGAGAAAAGGCTTTAACTTAGTAATTGATGAATCCCTCTTATTTTGAGTCAGCAATCTAGGAAATGAAAACAACATCTAAAATGGGTAGTACATTAATGAATACAGAATTCCCGTTTGGGAGAATGAAAGTGATGATGGTTTCTCCAATATTTTTTTTTTTTTAAGATTTTATTTATTTATTCATGAGGGACACAGAAAGAGGCAGAGACACAGGCAGAGGGAGAACCAGGCTCCATGCAGGGAGCCCGACGTGGGACTTGATCCAGGGACTTGATCCAGGGACTACAAGATCTTGCCTGGGGCCAAAGGCAGGCACCAGACTGCTGAGCCACCCAGGGATCCCCGGTTTCTCCAATATTATAAATGTAATCAATGGCACTGAATGGTAGACAGAAAAATAGTTGAAATGGCAAATTTTATGATACATGTATCTTACTGCAATCAGTTATAGTGACCTCCTCAGTTTCTCAGTAAAAAGTAAAAAGAGATTAGATTGTGCTTTGGCTCTGCTCAAGAACTCACAGGGACAGAGTAGTAAGGTCAAAGTGTGAGGTCTAGGATGCACTGTCCCCCAAGAGGAGGACTCAGAAGTCCAATTCATTTAAGGTCAGTTTGCATTAAGTCTTTAAACTAGTATATAGGGGAAAGGATCTCTTCATCCAGAGGAAAGGCAGTGAGATCTTGGCTTTAGGGTCAATTGGGGTTGAAGCAAGATTCTAGTGGTGGGGTTAAATGTGACAGAGTTCCTTAAATAATCAAGACTCTGAAACAAGTGAAGCTCAGGACAGAATTTCATATCCAGCAGACACCAAAGGGTGAAATAGATACCAGCACAGTTCATGTGGATGGAAGAGATAACTTGGGGGATGGGGATTGAGAGAAAAATTTCTGTTTGGTGAATGTAGTTAGTGAGTAGCATCAGTCTGCACTTAAATGTCAGCCTTTATTATGGAAGATACCTGGGAAGAGGGAAGCCCAAACACACATGCATAACCTCGTATTCTTTTAGACTCCATGCTTTCCCAAGGACCAGGCTTGGAAGACCACATGGACAGTCCTGCGGCCAAGAGCTCCAGTGGATCTATGGTCCCTAGGTAGGAACTTGGGTCCAAGAATCAGGGAGAAGCCTTGTTTCTTAAAAGGAGACCCTGGGAAGGCTCAATATTTTAGGGCCACTGGAGAGATACCAACCAGTAGACCGGCTGGGGAAAAAAGTTTGTGTGTGGAATTCTTTAAGGATGGTGGTCCCCTTATTCTGCTGACACCAGCAGGCTGAATGAACTGCAGCTCTGAGCTGAATTCCTATTTGATTAGGTGATTATCGGAGGACTGCCTCTCTTATTTGTGCCCTCAGAGCCTCAAACACTCCCCACATCTTATCTGAAGGGTCCAAATTTTCCAGCTGTTCCCTCTCCAAGAGATTCCAAAAGCCTGACATATATAGGCTGAGAGAAAACCCATACAAATGGATGAGAAAAAAAAAAAAAAAAAAAAAGACTGACAACTCCATGGATGAATCTTTGAATGGAAGGGTTCTACTGAATAAAACCAATAGAAGAGAACTTTAATAATAATATCTAAGATAGATTCCCAGTAGAATTGCAAATAGTCCAGAAGAGTGAGTGGGTATAAGAAACCTTGGAAAGATTAAACTTTCAGGGATCATTTCTATAGTTCTTTACGAGAAGTTTCTCTGATAAATCAGTGTTAGGGATATAACATACAACATGATGACCACAGTTCACACCAATGTATGGTTATACAGGCAAGTTGTTAAGAGAGTAAATTCTGAAGTCTCATCACAAGGATAATTTTTTTCTTTTTTTCTTTTTATTGGACCTATTTGAGATGATGGACATTAAATAAATTTATTGAGATAATCATTTTATGATATATGTAAGTCAAAGCATTCTGCGGCAAACCTTAATCTTATACAGTGATGTATATCAATCACATCTTAACAAAACTGGGGGAAAAAAAGAAGCCCTGTAGGAAGAAAATAAATCAAATCAATTCCTGTGACTTTGTGGCTAAGTTTTAACCCATTTTGAAAAATTGGATTTCTGTCTTTTGTTATTAATCTGTAGCTCTTTACACATGGTGGATGCAACCCTTGGTTGGAAATGTGCCATACAAACATCTTCCCTCTCTCTGTAGCTTCCATTCTCCCCCTAATTGTGACTTCTGGTGAATAAATTTTCTTAAATTAATGTAGTCTGATATATTGTTTTCTTTTTTTATATTTTTGTGTCCTGCTTAAGAAATTTTTGCCTTCTGTAAGGTTTTAAAGATGTTTTTCTTTGTTTTCTTCTAAAATATTTAGTGCTTTGCCTCCATTGATTTTTTTCGTGTGTGTGTATGATGTGAGGTAGGAGCCAAGATTAATTTTTTCCATAGGGGTATTGCCTATTGACCCTGCCTCATGTACTGTTATAAACGTGGTGGCTGTATGTGTGCGCTGTGTCTGTTTCTGGATTCTCTGTTCATTCTGTTCATTCCAGTTCCACATTATCTTATTTACTATAGCTTTATGATAGGTCTTGACAACTGTTAGTGTACATCCTCCAGCTTTGTTTGTAGTTTTCCAGATAGCTTTATCTATTTCTAACCTTAGGTATTTCCAAGTAAGTTTTTAGAATCAGAACTTTTTAACTTCAACACAACAACAAAAGCATGCCGGGGTGCTGAATGGCATTTCAGTGAATTTACAGATGAACGGAGAAAATGGTTCTATTGGCAATATTGTATCTTCTAAGCCATGTATATAATAAATTCTTCTGTTTATTAACATGCTCTTTATTTTATAACAATATTTTCTAGTTTTTTTTCTGTAAAGATATTGTATAAATTTTATTAGATTCATTCCTAGGTATTTGATGTTTTTCAATGCTTTTGCACATGGCATCTTATTAAAATGTTCATGTTTTTGCTCTTACATAAAAGCACAATTTTTCCTTACATTTTATTATGAAAATGTGTGAAAAATTTGAATAAATTTATAGTGTACACTTATACACTGTCACCTAGATTCTAATATTAACATTTTATCTTGCTTGCTTTTTCACATATTTGTCTATCTTTGCGACCCTTTATTCATCTATCAATTTATCTTAATTTTTTCTGCATTCTGAAATAAGTGTCAGGCATTAGTACTTTCTCCTTAATTTTTATTTTATTTTATTTTATTTTATTTTATTTTATTTTATTTATTTTATTTTTTTCTCCTTAATTATTTTAATATGCATTATCATCAACTAGAATTCAGTCTATATTTGTGGTTTCCTTATTTCTTTTGGAGGTAAATTTTCATACAATAAAATGAATAAATCTGAAGTATATAATTCGAGGTTGATAAATGCGTGCACTCCTACAACCCGAATCCCTCTAATTATATAGCGCGTTACCATCACTGTGTTTTCTCATGCGTCATCCCAGCCAATTTCCATTCTTATGATTCTAGAGTCAACCGCTGTCCTAAATTTTTCAACATAGTTCACTTTTTGCCTATTAGACATTTATGTAAATGGAATCAAACAATTGTTGTGTATATAAATAATTTGTTCCTTTTTTGTTCCTGTGTAGTATTCAAAGAGAAATCCCTCAATAATTTATTATCAAGTATAATGGATGAAGGTGGTCAAGGGTACATATTTCCAGTGATAAGATGAATAAGTTCTAGGGATCTAATGCACAACACGGTGCTTATAGTTAACTGTATTGTATATATATATTTAAAGATTTTATTTATTCATTCATGAGAGACACAGAGAGAGAGAGGCAGAGACACAGGCAGAGGGAGAAGCATGCTCCACGCAGGGAGCCTGGGGTGGGACTCGATCCCGGGACTCTGGGATCATGACCTGAGACCAAAGGTTCAGGTGCTTAACTGCTGTGCCACCCAGGAGTCCCTGTGTTGTATATTTGAAAGTTGCTAAGAAAGGTCTCAAAAGTTCTCAACATATGCAGACACAAGATAACCATGTGAGATGATGGATGTATTAACTAACCTTACTGTAGTAATCATTTCCCAATATATATTTATGTTAGATCATCATGTGTACACCTTAAACTTATGCAATATCATATGCCAGTTATATCTTAGTAAAGCTGAAAAAATTATTCATCTTGAATTTTTAAAAAGTGTAATGTTTGTTTCCTTCTATTTCATGTTTGCTTTTTAAAAAATCATTAATAGTGTTGATTTTATTAAGTGCTTTTTCTATATTTATGGTGGTGATTTTATATATATATATATGTATTTCACTTTGTATATTATTATGGTAAAACTTATTAAGTTTTATCTATTGCCACATAACAAATTACTCGAAGATTTAGCAGCTTCAAACAACACATGTTTATTTTCTCACACAATTTCTGAGAGTTAGAAATCCATGAGCAGGTTAGCTTAGTTCTTCTGACTCATGGTCTCCCAAAAATGGCATACTGGTTATCTTTGGTCTTGACTGGCTGGGAGACCCACCTCCAAGATGGCCATTGGCAGGAGGCCTCATTTCCACTCTGGCTATTGGCAAAAAGCTATGGTTTCTCACCAAGTGGGCATTTTCAGAGGGCTACTCTAGTATCACAACTACAAAGCTGTTTGCCCAGTTCCTTTTATGGCCTGGTCTCCAAAGTTAGATACCATGCCTTTGTTTTATTCTCTTAGTTAAAAGAGAATCATTAAATCCAGCTGACAGTAAGGAGGAAGGAAAGTACACTCTACCATTGAAGGGAGGAGTAGTAAAGCATCTGTGGGCATGTTTTAAAACCACCACAGGTGGTGAATTATGTTGAATATCTTTCAAATATTAAGCTACCCTTAATTTCCTGGAATATGTTTACCTATATATTAATTATTCTTCCATGTATTATTATATTCGGTTACTAATTTTTACTTCATATTTTTGCATGTATGTATTTGTAATGTGGTTGTGAAGTTTGGTATGTAAATTATTTTGCCCTCATGAAATATTTAAAAATTTTTAAATTTCTTTGTTACTTTTGGCAAGTAATATTTTTTAAGAATTTATTTCATGAAAGTTGTCAAATGTAGAGTTGTGAAGTTGTTTATATTGTACTTTTGTTATCTTTCTACTATCTATAGGGTATGTAGTGATGTTCCCTTTTTCATTCCTAATATTGGTCAATTTGTGTTTTATTCTTTTCTTTTCCATGATAAGTCTTGCTAAAGTTTATTGATTTGATTAATCTTTTTATGGTTATGATTTTGGCTTTATTTTTCTTTTCTTAAAGAGCTTTACTGGAGCATAACACAAATATTATAGAATTCACCCACAGCAAGTGTAGAGCTTTGTAATTTTTAACAAATTTTAAACAACCTCACAATCAAGTTTTAGAACATTAATTATTCTCGAATATCCTGATAGTTTTAGTTGACTTTTCTCCTGTGATTTCATGAATAACGTTGAACCCTGAAATGTTAATTACTGATGTTTCTGTTGTTCCAGGAATCTTTGGGAGAAATTTATTACCTCTTTGGACATACCAGGCCCTGCCACTTTGAAAATTTCTTTGGCTTACTCTTTACCTACTTCCTGGTAAATACCATGCAGATAATTTCCACATTAGCGCACAGCTTCCAAAAACAATATGAACACTGGTCAAACTGCTGCCCAAAGTCTTTTAAGGTCACTCTCTAGTTTGAGGCCTCTAAATGACCCTGTTGCTAATTAGGCTACATGGAGAAGAATAAATTATTTTCCTTTGTTTCTTTTGATCCTTTTGCAATGTGTCTTTCTTCTTAAAGCTTGAGTCTTGTAAGTGCTATTTTTGTGGCTCACTTTTGAGCTGGCAAAGATATTACCGTGGCCCCAGGTATTTGCCAGGAGTTGGGCAGTTTGTCTGTGTGTTGTTTGTGTCCTTAACACTGAGCCCAGGAAAGGGAGGCAGCATGATGGGGCAGGAAACTCAGTGCCAGGGCCAGGTATGCAGTCTGCTCACCACCCAGGAATTACATGATTGTATGACCTACGGGCTGGTTGTTTAAACTTTTAAAACTCTAAGATTAGAGTTTTTATTTTGGATGTGGTTCTCTGATAGTTTAGAAAATATACCTACTTATTCCTAATACAAACTAAGAGATACGAAATATCTCTATTTTACAGATCTTAAGCAAAAGCATGCAAATAAAAAAACCTCAGGGTCTTAATGTAACTTACCTTAGTTTACCCTTTTGACAAGAAGCAGAATTGGGGCTGGAATCTTTTTCCAGTCCCTGCTTTATGTGGGAAAAGATTCCTACTGTTGCTTTGAATTTACTAGAATTGCTAAAGGGATATTTGTTATTACTTTTGATTCTTTCTATCACACAACTACTTTTCAACAGGCAGTTTTTGAGCTGCCTGGCTGAGCACTGCAATGCACCTACTACCACGGTGGCAAATACTGGAGCCCATGCCAAAGTGGCTGGTGTCTGGACATGCACAGCCTGGCCCTCAACAGGACCCCTTCTCCATAACCCTCTCGTCTCAACGTCAGCTTTCTCCACCACCCACTGGGCTACTCTTTG
The DNA here is from genome assembly GCF_053574225.1 of Canis aureus. Lineage (NCBI taxonomy): Eukaryota > Metazoa > Chordata > Mammalia > Carnivora > Canidae > Canis > Canis aureus. Next base: position 50,568,578 of record NC_135631.1, read on the forward strand.
TTGCTTTGCTGGTTAATATTTCCTTGTTTGAGATATTACCACTCAATATCCGGGTCATTTTGAATCATTCCACTTCCTTTCCCGGGGTGTTCTCCACGTGGTGATTTTCCGGTGGTTCACCTGGGTCACAACTGAGACAGGTTAGTATGGTCCTAGATTCATCATAGAGTCCATTTTCCTGTGCCCATTGATAGTTGACTAGTCAACCCTCTCAGACTGAATGAGACCGCCTTATCTGTTAGCCTGACAAGTCAGCTTCCCCCCATGGTAGAGGCGATCACACAGAGGTGATTCGGAGGCAGGGCGTGTCATATCAGGTGATAAATAATGTAAATATTCTTTCATTCTTTTAAATACAATAATGGGAGTTGTGGCAAGGCATGTAATTTAATGCTACTGTTTCTAAAGGATTTTTTTTTGCCATTCTTTATCTTGGTAGCTTTGTGACATCTAGCACTGGACTCCTCCCTATTTCTTGAAAAGTTTCCTCTGTATTGGTTTCTTTGATGGCATGCTCCTTCCTTTCAGGACTTTTATTTTTTAGTTTCCATTTTCAGCTCCTTATTTTCTCATTCCTCTTGAAATGCTGTTATTCCTCAGGGCTCTTTCTATATCCGCTTCTAGGGTGACTTCATCCAAACCTGGCACAACTATTTCTTGACTTATTACTATCTCTTCCAGCTAAAAAAACATGAGGAAGGATTCATAGAGCTGAATATCAACATCTTTTTTTTTTAACCTCTAATGAAATAATAGACCCAGGAATTGGTGGATCTATTAATGACTTCAAATATAAAAAAAAAATGAGAGAAGACATTATGTGCCTATTGATTAAAAATATATAACATCACCTATCTTTTTTTTTTTTTGCTAAAATTTTTAACTTGAATCTGATCCAACATCTAGATTTAATTACCAGTTTCCAGGAAATATAGAAGACAGTTTACAATCAGCAAAATCTAGAGTATATAAAATACTATAGGACAATTCATTCACTTTCTCCAACAAATAAATTGGGAAAGAGGCAGGGAAGAAGAAAAGAAGAAAGAGAGCTGGAAGAGGGAAGGAAGGTGGGAGAAGGAGAGGAAGAGACAGAGAGGCAGAGAGAATAGATTTTTAGAAGACCTTAAGAGAGATTCTTGTTTGAATTCTGATTCAAAGAAACTTAAAAACACATATCAGTCATTAGGAGAAAGGTATATACTTACCAAATATCGGAGAACATTAATAAATTATTATTTTTAAAGATGTGATAGAGGTATTGTCGAGTTTTTTTAGACAAAAAATTCTTTATTTGTAAAACATTTACAGGTGAAAGATAAGATGTTTAGTATTTAGTTCAAAATAATGTGGGTTGGGGCATTGGTAGGGATTTGAATAAAACAAGATTGGCAATGAGATGAAAATGATTTTTTACTGTCAGAGAAAGCTTCCTTGTGAAAGTGATATTTGAGCACAAACTTGAGTTGATGTGGTGGCCCATGTGCCTATCTGAAGGAAGAATGTTCTAGGCAGTGATGGGCTGGGAGCTTGCCTGGTGAAGAGCACAGTGAAGGGCAGCAAGGAAAGCAGGTGGCTGGACAGGAGTGAGGTGAGAGCAAAGAGAAATGAGTTTAGAGAGGTGACAGTGACCTTAGTCCTATAAGGCCTGTGGGCCAGTGAGGAAATTTAGCTTTTACTTCTCACCTATTTGGGAGCCATCTGTTTGGACCAGGGCATCTCTGACTCACAGATTGAAAGAACCACTCAGGGCTGCTGTGGGGAGAACAGCTAGAGGTACACAAACAAGGTGGTTGGTGGGAGGATTCTCTAATAATTTATGCAGGGGACCCTGATGGCTCAAGGCCCAGAAGTGGCAGTCATGATGAGAAGCGCTGGATCAGGGATATGCATTGAAGATAGAGCCGATAGGATTTAAAACAGGATGTGAGTGTGAGAGAAAAATAAGAGTCAAGGACAAGAAGACATAGCTCAGGCGTGGCACATGGTAGGTGTGCAGTATGTGTTTGTTCAGTGAGTGAATATTCTCCTATCTTCCTTCACTAACTTGAAATATCTTGGAGGGCTGGGATCACTTCTTGCTTGATTTTATACCACCAACACCTTGCATGGTCCCAAGTCATAGTAGGAGCTCACCAAATATGTCCGCCATCATCAAAGGTTCACATTATCCAGATTGAGTGGAGAGGAACGTTACTTGAGGAGTGACCAACTGCTGACTGGAACTCCTGCTTCTGGTCCTGCCAGCCTCTTCACAACTCCCTCTGGTTCCTTATCACTGGTCCCCAGACTCCCTCAGCTGATGAGGTGACATGCTCATCAGCCATGAAGCTCAGAGTATTCATCCAAGAGCTACGAATCTATTTCAAATGTATTTGGAGACCTGACGTATACAATAAGAACAAAGTGAGTTCAGTGGGAAATTAAGACCACAGAGACAGATGCCCTGCTTTTTGTAGGTTGCCAAGAGTTCAACTGAGAGGAAAAGGAGCACAGTCATTGTCTTTTGAGGAACAAAGACGAATCTTGCCCAAAGTGAAGAATAGGGAGAGCTCTGGTTCTTAAGGTCTCATTCAAATGGCCCCTTGTGTGTGGTGGGTACAGATGAAGGGCTGAGTGGGAATGGCCAGGATTCTAACCTGACCTACTAAGACTCGTCTGGGATGCCAGCTGCTGGGGTTGACTAGAGTCCAAAGTGTTGGACCCAGAGAAAAAGAAATCACAGGGGCCAGGACTGGCCTTTTTAATTTTGTATTTCTGCATCCCAGAATGGCAAAGCCCACGATTGGCAAGACTCACAATTTCCCTGCTGCTTCTGGTTTCTCTGCGCTACGGCAAATACAGCTCCCTTCAAACCCCAGAATTAGCTTTTACAAGGTGAGCCTGGTGCGCCTACTTTCGAGTGTCAGGAAACAAAATAAACATTTTCTTCTTTCCACACTGAAATACATCAGCCAGTATCATAAATATCACTTGTAAAGGACTAAATTCAGTGGCATCACTGGAAAGGTGGGAGGAAAGTACTTTGTACTTTGTCATCGACATGCATAGCATATGATTGCAGCAGATACCAAACAAAACCCAAAAAGTCTTTGTGGAATCTCTCTCTCTCTCTGTTTCTCTGTCTCCGTCCATGTGTCTGTCTCTCTGCCATTTCTACGTGCACAATATAAATTACAAGATTTCACAGGCACAGACACACTACACAAAACTTATTATAATAGTATCATACAGAATTTAAATTTATGTTCAGTGCATTTAGCTTACCTAGACAAATAAAAACCAAGACGGAATAGCAAGTTACAGGAGGAGAAATTAAACTAACCTGATAGATTCAGGAAGATTTAATAATTCAGCTCAGATATCACAAGTGAAAGATAGTTAATGAGCATTTCGTTCCTCTTCACTAGAATTAATTTGGTATTAAGGAAATAAATGAAAACCATGTTGATGCACATTAACCTTTGTTACAAGTTCCAACTAATAACTTTAGGGGCATTTGAATAAATTTTAAGTCAATTCTGTGTCCTCTTTTATTCAAGTATCTTCGTGGTTCATTTCATTTGGTTGGCTGTTTTTTTCATTTTAATGCATTTAAGTCATAAAGCTTTCAGATCCGTTGACCAATATGTGATGACGGCTCCTAAACTGTGGGCTAACAGTAAACTTAGTCAAAGTCTCAAATAAAAGCCTCCCTGGAGTGAAATGAGCCATGAAGTGTTCTTATCTGTGTGCTTCCTTTGTGCATACTTACCCTGTCTATGGGATCAGTGCTATGGACATGCTGTTCCAAGTGTCCACTCAGATGTTAACATATTTTAGTACCTTAAGTCCTAGAATTATGTACCTTTATTGGTTGGACTTACTATGATTTATAAGAGAAAAGTTGTGCTAAGATCAGCCTCTCCATTCATTTTTTGCTGCTTCAGGAGCCTGTATGTGCAGATGGTTTGCACACTTCCAGGGAAAGAGCGGGAGGAGCTTTTTGCTGTTGGGGCGAGGATTAGAAATCTGAAAATTTGACTGCTTTTTATGTGGGCCTTTAATCAATCCCTTATTTTCAGCCACATTCTGAACCTGGCATTAAGAGGTAGGTCTATTGGCTAAACCTTTCAGGATTCTGTGGTCCAGACCTGTTTGTTCCATGTGCTGCCTTCCACCCACCACCCTGCATTTCCATTCTATTAAGCCAGTGACCATTGTCCACAGCCTCCCCCGTCCTAACAGATTGTGGTCCTCTCTCATCTACTTTCTTCCTACTCTCATTTCCTTTTTTCTTTTGGAGAGATTTAAATAAAGACATGGATTTTCCAATTTCTTTAAAAATTCCCTGGGACGTCAGGAAGCCCTGAAGATAAATGTATGGTTGCCATCTGTCGTGCTTCACCAGTGTGTAACCACATTACTTTATTCAAGTTTATCTGCAGGTCAGATTCTTTGTTTCCTTCTGTAGGTCCAGTTAGTCAAGTTCAGGGACTAGTCCACATTACTGTGCATTTGCACAAAGAGATTCTGGACCCCTTCCTCCTCATCTAAGTAGCACCTGCTTCTGCTTTGTATATTCCAATGAAGTGACCCAAATAATAGGAATTTCAGGAAAAGGGAGGCAAATAAATTTGAACAAGTGACATGGGAGCTATAGAAACCATGTTAGATAGATCATTGTCAGCTTAATTTATTTTGGCATTTCTCTATGGAATGATACTGTTCATTCAGTTCCTATGATATTATAAAACTCAACAAATTTAGCTTTATAATTATAAAAATAACACACAAACAACGCAGCTTTGCAAATCTGTGTGAAGTACTTTATTTGCAGCCAGAGGAGAAAATTTAAACTTTGGTTGCCTTGTTTGCTGCCGTGTGGTTTTATGTTCAGCTAACACTATAGCAATATCTTTGTAAACTCTATATTTATCTGGAATTTTTTGTGCTCAGTGATTTTTATCAAACAACTGTTTCCCTGATTACCCAAAATATGCATGCTGATAGTTGACACAGATAATATAAAGATATGTAAAAAAGTTCTTCATAACCTCATCACCAGAACCAATCTTTATTCATATTTTAACATACTTCCTTCCATGTGCAAAAATGTCTCTGTGTTAATGCACACACTCTCCCCTTTACAGTTTACATCATATCATATATGTAGCATCATATCCTATGACTAATTAGCATTATATATCACATGTTTATTGTTTTATGAAAATGAGATACTCCATATATTGTTTAGCAATGTGCTTTTTTGCTTTGCAAAGCCTGGAGATCATCTTGTCTTCTCCACGTGTTTTATTATTAAAAATCATTTTCTAATTTGATAAAAGCATGGTACTTATTACTATTTTCACTTGCATTTGTTTGTGTATTATTTAGAAAGCAACATCAAATCTTACTGTTGATTTTTTTGTCTTCTCCTTTATTTTCAGTCGTCTGCCTCTGGTATCTTTGGCCTGATTTTCTTGTGATGTAGTCATCTTTCTTTTATTGATTTTTAAGACATTTTTACATATTAAGGTAAGTAATCCTGTGTCTGTTGTGTATGGTTCAAATTTATATATATATATATATATATATATATATATATATATATATACACACACACACACACACACATTTATTTATTCATGAGGGACACACAGAGAGAGAGAGAGAGAGAGAGAGAGAGGCAGAGACACAGGCAGAGGGAGAAGCAAGCTCCACGCAGGGAGCTCGATGCAGGAATCGATCCTGGGACTCCAGGATCACACCCTGGGCCAAAGGCAGGCACTAAACTGCTGAGCCACCCAGGGATCTCCCTATATTTTTCTTTTTTAACACAAAGAAGTCTTATGTTATTCCACAGGTAATTTTTAAATTTTCCTTTATGTTTTTTGCTTTTGTATTATCCTTTATCTACACTCTTCTGTGTACACTCACTCCTGGAGTCCTCTCATTCATTCATTCATTCACTCAGGTTCAGGCTTTATGTCACATCTCCCTAATATTATGACTCTAGTCAGACCTTTTCCCCTCATACTCCAGGCTGTAAAAGCAACTGCTTACTTGATAGCTTCCCTTAGATGCCAAATAGGCATTTTATATTTGGAATGCCTTAGATCTCATACACGATACTCCTGAGCTTCCCTCTGAAGCTGGCTCCACCTGCTGCTCCCCTCCACCCCAACCACCTCAGTCATTCAAGCCAAAACACGTGAGTCATCATTTACTCATCTTTTTCTCTTAAAGCCCTAATCCAGTCCCTCAGGAAGTCTGTTGGGTCTCTCTTCAGTGCACAAGGAGTTTGACCATGCTGCACCATCTCCACCACGTTACCTTCCTGTTCTGGGCACCATCTTCTCTACCTGGGACAGTCTGCTTACCCCCTAATTATGCCCCGTGCCCCCACTTTTACCCTTTTCCTCTCAAGGTCAATCTATCACAGTAGCCAAATTGATCCTCTTGGATCTCCTTAGAGCAAACCCCATTTGTAGGAATAGGAGCCAAAGTCTCACAGATCCCTCAGGGCCTATGATCTGTGCCTTCCCCTACCTCCGACCCCACTTCCTACTATTTTTCTTCCAGTTCTCTCTCTTTCCACCACCCTGGATTATTTCTTGCTTCTCAACATACCAGGGACATTCTTGCCTCAGGAACTTTGCCCTAATGGTTTCCAGTGCAGGGGAGAGATGCTCTTTCCCCTGCATTTTCCCTCACCTTCAGTTCTTTTTAAATATCACCTTCTTATTCTGCTTTAGTTCTGTTTTTTTTTTTCTCATAACACATCCCACCTCCTAACCCACTGCATAACTTTTTAATTTTGTCTGTTCTTTTAATCACATATTCGCCCTGCTAGAATGTAAGCTCCATTAGGACAAAATTTTTGCATTCCTTACAGATATATCCCAAATAACTAGAAACGTCCTGGCATGCAGAAGATATTCAGTGAATATGTGCTGGCTCAATAAATCCTTAGAAAATCCTCCATTCTGAGGCTGCAATTTCATTTCTTTTTCACTGTAACTTTGGTTTCATATGGCATATTTGGTTTAAAGAATGAAGAAAAATTTCTAACTTTTAAATATTTTAGACATATTCCCATTTGTACCAGTACCACTAATTTAACATTCTAACTATTCACTATTTGTTAGGGATACTGGTTTTATGACATGCTTAATTCTTATTTTAAAGATTTTATTTATTTATTTGAGAGAGAGAGAGAGAGAGAGAGAGATAATGGGAGAGAGCACAAGCAGGGAGGAGAGGGAGAAGCAGGCTCCCTATTGATCAGGGAGCCTGATGTGGGGCTTGATCCCAGGACTCTGAGCTCAAGATAGATGCTTAACCAACTGAGCAATCCAGGTACCCCGATATGCTTAATTCTTATATGCAGCTGGTTTGTTTCTAGAATCTTATATATCTTATTGACAGTTTATACTATACTCGAGATGTTATGACCCAATTCATGCCTCTGTTAACACTGGGTGGATATTTGCCCAATATCTCATTATTCTTCTCCTTCTCCTTTCCTTGTCATCATTCTCCTCCTTGTCTTCGTCTTCTTCTTCTTTGATTCATAACCCCTTTGATTCATAACCCCTAATTTGAAAGGGGGACCCAATCTGTCTGTTTGGATAGAGTGGACTCTTCTTTAACTTTCCCAATCCCAAACACTCCCATAGCTATAAGCACAACCATTATATTCCTCCTTTTGGTGATAGTAATTCAGGTTTAGTCACATGACCCAACATACCAACCAGATTTTCACCAGGAGATATCAAATATGGATATGGCTAAAGGGTATCTCTCTTTGGGATCATCCTTTGTGAGAATGGTAGAGCTTTGGAGCTGTCAGAAGCCATCTTGCTGGCATGTGGAGAGAGCCTGAGACTGAAGACAAGCAGAGGGGAGAAAGAAAAGACAGAGATCAGAAGGGATTGTTGGAATTCTCAGACACAACTGTACTTTGATTTCTCAGTCACATGAGTAAAAGCATCTTCTGCCTCCACCTCTGCCTTTTTTTTTTTTTTAAAGTTTATGTTTGTAACTTTCAACTGAAGGATACTACATGAGAGACTGGAAACACATTACTTGAAGATAGTAGCCATGGCACATGTGGCTGCCTTCCCTGCATCTCAAATTCCCATGTGTGAAATAAAAATTTAAAGGAAAATGTAACCATCCTGGAAACTATGAAAGATGTCATGAGCACACCAGAAATCTTGAGATATCTTAGAAGAGAAGAAAATAAATGAGGCAGAAATGGTAAAGAAATCAGAGTAGCATCACTGTTTAAGATACCAGAGGCTCCCCAGATCATTCCAGAAGGGCCCTAAATAGATCCAAAGCTAATAAGTGAAGATAGTGGGGGTGATCCAGAGACCATTACCAAACTGCATTGGAAATAGATGGGATGGTTTTATGTTTAGGCAAATCAGTCATAGTGGTCTTAGGCTGTAGCATGCTTTAGCCTAATGAGTCCCTAAAGAAGTGGGGACTCTCCTTCAGGAGAGGTTCTGAGAGATGGAGTTAGGCCTGAACAGTGAAGACAGCAAAGTCTGAAATTATCTCTGTATTTCCACAAAAGTCAGAGACATTTTTCTAAAATGGAGAGAAACAGCATTGTATAATGGTAGACAAACCTAAAGCAAAGTATTAATCCAGTTTCTGAGTGGATATTTTTAACACCTTCATATGGAAGAAAATGATCAATGGGTCTTCATCAAATTTAAAATTTTCTGCTCTTCAAAAAATACTGTTAAGAAGATAAAAAGACAAGTATATAATGGGAGAAATTATTTTCAAATTAGATATCTTATAAAGGACTTGTCTCTAAAATATCAAAGAAATCTCAAAACAACCCAGTTAATACAACTCAACTAAAATATGAGGAAAAAGTTTGAGTAGTACATACTTCACCGAAGGAGGCATATGGATGGCAAATAATTACATGAGACTTAACATCTTTAATCATTAGGGAAATGCAAATGTAAACGATAACAAGGTAACACGACACACTTATTTGTTTGAGTGACTCAAGTTTAAAGACTGGTCATATGACATGTGCTGAAGATGTGAAGAAACTAGAATTCTCACACACTGCTGGTAGGGAGGTAAAATGGCACAAACACGTTGGTAATGGTTTAGTAGTTCTTTAACCAGGCAAACATAAAACTGCCATGTGATCTAGCAATTCTGTGTCCAGCAATGGCTCAAGAGGAAAGGAGATGTATGTCCATACAAAGATTTTTAAACAAATGGTAATAGCAGCTTTGTTTGTAATGGCAGCAAACTAAAAAGCAACTCAAATGTCCATCAACAGGTGAATAATTACATCTGCATATGGAATATTACTCAGCAACAGAAAGAAATGAAAGATGGATGAATTGTAAAATAATTTTCCTGAGTAAGAGGATCCAGGGAACATAGTTCACATGTATAAAATTTTAAGAAACTTAAACTAAAGAATGTGCTAGGAAGCATATCAAATGTTACTTAAGGATGGGTAGTGAGAAAGAAGAGTTACAGAAGACATGAGGAAGCTTTTGGAAGTCAAAGAATTGGAAGAAGTTGAGCCAGAAAGATAGAAAGTAGGAAGAAAACAGGGTAATTCTTGAGATTTCACTAAGTTGTGAATATTGATAGTGACAGGTTCTGGGGGATTCTCAAAAGAGTGAAAGGCTGACATAAAACAGAGAAGAACCTCATTGGAGAAGTAAAATTCAATGAACTGAGTGAGAAGCCAAGATGTTAAATGGGTCATTTTGGTGGATATTAATACATGGAGAATTAAGACAAGGGTACTGTAATATAAATATATAAAATAAATATAAACTTTAATTGCATAAAAATAATAATTTAACAAAAATTAAGTAGATAAGGAAAGACAAATGAAAGGAAGTGTAAGGCTAATTTCCTAATGTTTTGAAGTGGGAAATTATTAGATACTTTTAAAATATGATAATCAAAACATGGGAGTTATAATCACATCATTAAAAGAACAAAAATATACAAGTAATATATAAGTTACTTACATATAAGTAATAATTATAGAGAGGTCAAAAGCAAAGGAACATGGGAGGTTGTGTTAACTGTACTAATCTCATTTTTCTTTGAGAATATAAATTGGTCTTGTTAAAGGCAGATAAAAATCAATGCCCAGAAATCAGTGGCATTTCTATACACTAACAATGAGACTGAAGAAAGAGAAATTAAGGAGTCAATCCCATTTACAATTGCACCCAAAAGCATAAGATACCTAGGAATAAACCTAACCAAAGAGGTAAAGGATCTATACCCTCAAAACTATAGAACACTTCTGAAAGAAATTGAGGAAGACACAAAGAGATGGAAAAATATTCCATGCTCATGGATTGGCAGAATTAATATTGTGAAAATGTCAATGTTACCCAGGGCAATATACACGTTTAATGCAATCCCTATCAAAATACCATGGACTTTCTTCAGAGAGTTAGAACAAATTATTTTAAGATTTGTGTGGAATCAGAAAAGACCCCGAATAGCCAGGGGAATTTTAAAAAAGAAAACCATATCTGGGGGCATCACAATGCCAGATTTCAGGTTGTACTACAAAGCTGTGGTCATCAAGACAGTGTGGTACTGGCACAAAAACAGACACATAGATCAGTGGAACAGAATAGAGAATCCAGAAGTGGACCCGGAACTTTATGGGCAACTAATATTCGATAAAGGAGGAAAGACTATCCACTGGAAGAAAGACAGTCTCTTCAATAAACGGTGCTGGGAAAATTGGACATCCACATGCAGAAGAATGAAACTAGACCACTCTCTTTCACCATACACCAAGATAAACTCAAAATGGATGAAAGATCTAAATATGAGACAAGATTCCATCAAAATCCTAGAGAAGAACACAGGCAACACCCTTTTTGAACTCGGCCATAGTAACTTCTTGCAAGATACATCCACGAAGGCAAAAGAAACAAAAGCAAAAATGAACTATTGGGACTTCATCAAGATAAGAAGCTTTTGCACAGCAAAGGATACAGTCAACAAAACTCAAAGACAACCTACAGAATGGGAGAAGATATTTGCAAATGACATATCAGATAAAGGGCTAGTTTCCAAGATCTATAAAGAACTTATTAAACTCAACACCAAAGAAACAAACAATCCAATCATGAAATGGGCAAAAGACATGAACAGAAATCTCACAGAGGAAGACATAGACATGGCCAACATGCACATGAGAAAATGCTCTGCATCACTTGCCATCAGGGAAATACAAATCAAAACCACAATGAGATACCACCTCACACCAGTGAGAATGGGGCAAATTAACAAGGCAGGAAACAACAAATGTTGGAGAGGATGCGGAGAAAAGGGAACCCTCTTGCACTGTTGGTGGGAATGTGAACTGGTGCAGCCACTCTGGAAAACTGTGTGGAGGTTTCTCAAAGAGTTAAAAATAGACCTGCCCTACGACCCAGCAATTGCACTGTTGGAGATTTACCCCAAAGATACAAATGCAATGAAACGCCGGGACACCTGCACCCCGATGTTTCTAGCAGCAATGGCCACGATAGCCAAACTGTGGAAGGAGCCTCGGTGTCCAACGAAAGATGAATGGATAAAGAAGATGTGGTTTATGTATACAATGGAATATTACTCAGCTATTAGAAATGACAAATACCCACCATTTGCCTCAACGTGGATGGAACTGGAGGGTATTATGCTGAGTGAAGTAAGTCAGTCGGAGAAGGACAAACATTATATGTTCTCATTCATTTGGGGAATATAAATAATAGTGAAAGGGAATATAAGGGAAGGGAGAAGAAATGTGTGGGAAATATCAGAAAGGGAGACAGAACGTAAAGACTGCTAACTCTGGGAAACGAACTAGGGGTGGTAGAAGGGGAGGAGGGCGGGGGGTGGGAGTGAATGGGTGACGGGCACTGGGGGTTATTCTGTATGTTAGTAAATTGAACACCAATAAAAAATAAATTTAAAAAAATCCTGGAAGAGATCTTGATTGGAAATATTAGTGAAAATCTGAATGAAATATGAATAAATTCTGTAGTTTAGTTAATAATATTGCACTGATGTTAATTTCCTAGTTTTGATCATTGTTCTAAATACTTCTCTGTTTCTTAGCTTTGAAAATTGTTCTAGTTTGATAATTGGTCTATGTAAGATGATAACATAAATGAAAGCTGAGTAAAAGGGACTCTCCTTTTTTGATTTTTTTTTTTGTAATTCCTCTGAAAGTATAGATTATCTCAGCATTCAAAGTTTTTAAAATTTGATGAATCAAGAAAAAGTCCTATAAAGTTATCGAAACTCATAATGTCACTTACCAAGGAAATTAAAGCAAAATCTTAATAGTGGTAGTGATAGGAAATGGAATTGGAGGTAAGGTGACTTTTCCTTTCAATTTTATACCCTCTTATAATGTCCAAAAAATGTTAATCCATATAAGTTATTTTAAAGCAATTTTAATTTTAAAACGTCACCAAAATGTTAGTAGTCTGTAAAATATGGCAAATAATTTAAGGAATATATTGTGTATACAATTGATACTTTGTATATTTATTTTTGCCTTATTAGGCAATTTTGATTGCTTGTAAAATATATTGCAAAGGAACATTATGATTTTTGTTTGTTATACATCATTGTTAGACTCATATATTAAAGGGACGATAAATAAAAACCCATGGGATAACTTGGGCAAAGATTGTTTGAAATACTTCAAGTTGCTTCTACAGTCTAATATGCCGTAGTTTTACACTGCTGGTCTGTACACATCAAAATATTGACTTATTATGTTACTACCAAGCTTCTGAATTAGATAAATAACATGTATTCTGTTCCTATGCATGTTAGCTCACCACATTATCATTATTGTTGTTTTTGTTATTTTTAAAAAGAATACTATTAAGTTTTCTCCTTAAGCTCAGACAAATTTTTAAATAAAGCAATTGAATGTCATATTTCAGGGTTTTAGTCTCTGAAACTTATGTTTAGGTAGTAGGGATTTTTTGCAGTGACTTGTTACTTTCTCTTTGATTATTTATCATCTGTCTTCCTCTTCAAAATAACTATATTTTGGATTCTGGGTGCCTCAGTTGGTTAAGCATCTGCCCTGGGCTCAGGTCATGATCCTGCGGTCCTGGGATGGAGCCCACATCTGGCTCCCTGCTCAGCAGGGAGTCTGCTTCTCCCTCTGATCCTCCCCCTTCTGATGCTCTCTCTCTCTCTCTCTCTCTCTCTCTCAAATAAATAAATAAATAAAATCTTAAAAAAGATTATATTTTAAACCATAATTTTTCCCCTAAAACTAGACTTGATAATTTGGAAAGGTATTTTGTGCATGTAAATCTCAAATAGGAGTTGGGAGAAAGGGATACATCTTTTAGAAGGTAGGCTGAAAACAGATTTGGAAATTTCATTCAAATTCAAGAAACATCTTGAGGTTTTTTGATAAACACACAGATGCCTGGACCAAATCTCTATTGTTAAGGATAGCTAACAAATGGGTAAGAAAGATGTAAGCTCATGAATTTGATACACAAATGGGAATGGAGCCACCTCTTTTTATTCACTTTCTCCAAGGAAAGAAAATAAATAGTGTAAAGAGAATGCTGACTCTAGGATATGAGCTCAGGTATACCAGCAGTAATTTCAGTCATATTTTGAGAAATAATTTAAAATATTTAAACCTAAATAATAGAGTCAGAGACCCCAAGAATGGTGAAAGGAAGTTACCCTTCAGGAATATTTTGTCTAGGGATTGGTTTTGTCAAAAGTTTGCTATTATTTAAAGAACAAAAGAATACAGCAGTTTTCTGCAAATATTTTTTTAACACAGTTTGATACACTTTTCAAAATCTGAACTCATTTTAAAACTGAGATATAAATCACATATCATAAAGTTGAGCCCTTTTCAATGTATAATCCAGTGGCTTTTAGTATATTAAGAAAGGTGAGCAACCATCATCACTATCTAATTCATCATCCCCCAAGGAAACCCATTACCTATTAGCAGTCACATGCCACAAAGTCACATTCTTTAGCCTATGGTAACCACTAATCTGCATCTTTCCATCTAGATTTATGTCTTCTGGTCATTTCATAGAAATGAAATTACACAATGTATGATATTTTTGTGTTTGCTTCTTTCATGTAATGTAGTGTTTTTAGAATTCATCCATGTTGTTGCATGAGTCAGAACTTTATTCCTTTTAATGGCTGAATCATAACCCATTGTATGGATGTACCATTCATCCACTGATGGAAACCTGAATTGTTTCCAATTTGGGGCTATTATAAATTATGTCGTTATGCACATTTGTGCACAAGTTTTTGTGTAGACATGTGTTTTCAGTTCTTTGGGGTATATACTCACAAGTGGAGCTGCTGAGTCATATGACAGCTTTGTTTAACCTTTTGAGTAACTGCCAAACTGTTTTTCAAAGAGGCTGCACCATCTTACACCCGGATCAGCAATGCACGAGGGTCTAATTTCTCCATATCCTTGCCAGCACTTACTATTTTCCATCATTCTTTTATTATAGTCATCCTAGCGAATGTGAAGTGGGCTGTCATTGAGGTTTTGGTTTGTTTTTCCTTAATGACTAAGGATGTTGAACATTTTTTTTTTTTTTTTAATGCGCTTGCTTCCCATTTGTGTATCTTCTTTGGGGAAATGCCTATTTAAGTCTTTTGCCTAGTTTTCAATTGAGATCTTTCTCTTTTTGTTGTTGAGTTGTAGGAATTCTTTCTATGTCCTGAATATTAGACTCTTATCTGATTAATTTGCAAATATTTTGTCCCAGTCTGTGGGCTTCTTTTCACTTTCTTGATCATAATTTTGTTGCACAGGAGTTCTAAGGTTTAATGGTCCAAAATTTAGAAGGTCTCAATATTAACGTTTTAAAGAAAAGTAAATTATTTTTCTTTTGTTTCTTGTACTTTTGGTATTGCATCTAAGAAATCATTCATTGCTGGGACCCCTGGGTGGCTCATTATTTGAGCATCTACCTTCGGCTCAGGCTGTGATCCCAGGTTCCGGGATCAAGTCCCACATCAGGCTCCCTGCAAGGAACCTGCTTCTCCCTCTGCCTGTGTCTCGGCCTCTGTCTGTGTCTCTCAAGAATAAATAAATAAATAAGTATTAAAAAAGAAAAAAAGAAACCATTCATTGCCAAATACAAGGCAACGATGATTTGCTGTTTTCTTCTAAGAGGTTTTATAGTTTTATTTCTTACATTTAGATCTTTTATAAATTATGCATTAAGTTTTGCATGTAGCATGAGATACTAGTCCAGTTTCTCCTTCCCTCCCCCTCTCCTCTTCCTCCTCAATCTTCTTCTTCTTCTCCTTCTTCATTTGCATGTGGGTATTCATTTCTTTGAAGACACATAGGTTCATATGTAGACTCTCAGTTCTATTACATTGATCTATATGTCTATCCTTGTGCCAGTATCACTGTTTTTAAATTTTGATTTAATTTAATTTAAAATTTAAATTAATTTTAGTTAGTTAACATACAGTGTAACATTGGTTTCTGGATCAGAATCCAGTGATTCATTATTTACATATAACACCCAGTGCTCCTCACAAGAGAATCACTCTATCTGGATTACCACTGCTTTATCGTGGGTTTTGAAATCATGAGTCCGCTTTTGTTTTCTTTTTTCAAGATTATTTTGACTATTCAATTTCATTGCCGGTAATTGGTCTGTTCAATATTTCTATTTCTTCCTGCCTTAGTTTTGGTAGGTTATACATTTCTAGGAATTTATCCATTTCTTCTAAGTTGTCCAGTTTGTTAGAATATAAATTTTCATTTTATTCACTATTTTGGGAGATATTATTTTCGTGCTTTACCTTAGTTCTTTAGATATGATGTTTTGGTATAATGAATATGTTTAAAATGGTGGATTTAATGTTTTTCTAGTAAGTACAATATGTGGCATTTTTAAAAGATTTATTTATTTTAGAGAGAGAGAGCCTGTGTGGAAGAGGCAGGGAGAGAGGGAGAGAGAGTCTCAAGGCGACTCTGCACTGAGTGTGGAGGCTGATGCAGGACTTCATCTCACCACCCTGATATCACGACCTGAGCCGAAACCAAGAGCTGGGTGCTTAACTGATTATGCCACCCAGGTGCCCCCAGGGTATGGAATTCTTCAGGGAAGTTTTTACTAATTGCTTTTTTCTTTGTGTAGTGGGCCATATTTGCTCATTTCTTTGCATGTCTCATAAATTTTTGTTGGAAATTGGGCATTTGAAATAATATAATGTGAGAATTTTGGGAATCAGTTTCTCTTTTTCCCAGGGCCTCTTATTGTTGCTGTTTGTTGCTATAGTTTGGTTATTACTTTTATGATCTGATTTTGTAAAGTCTGTATTCTGCTCAGTTAGCTTAGCGGTCAGCTAATGATTGGACAGAGATTTCCCTAAATATCTTCCAGTCATTTTCAAAAGGCTTTGTGTGTGTATTGGACTACACCTTCCATCCTCAGCCAGATACCTTACAACTCTGCTTTAGCTTTTACTTTCTCTTTGGCAGAGACTCAAAATTAGCCCAAGATGAGAGGTTAGGGCATTCTTAAATTTTTTTTTTTTTTTTCTGGGCACAATCTTGTGTATGTACATGGCTATCTAGCTTCTCTGGAATTTGTTGGAGATTTTCAAAACCATTAAGGACATCTCCTTCCTCAGTTTTACCTTTTAAGGTTTTTAATTATCCTGTCATTTACCCCAGCTGTTACCTACTGCCTTAGCATCCACCATGTTAGAGGACTGACCTTTGACAAATATCCTTGGAGAAAAGTCTTTTTGCATTGGGCAATCAGGTGAAATAAAGACGGCCTTGTGAGTGGGGTCTTCTAAGAAACCACTAGGCAAATCAAATAATGGCAAAACTCTGGAAATGGGGCTTTGAGAGAGATCCATATGTGTTCTTCAACCTCCATTGGCTGCCAGATCACTTTCAACATGAGTGCAGATTGTTAGTTTTTCAGGCTACTGCAGAACTGGAAAAGTGGGATGGGAACAGGGCACATTAAAATGTCATATATCCTGCTGTTATTGAGATTTAACTGTCTTGAATAAATATTCCTCTAGGTTTCTGAAAGATTTTGGTTAATTTTCAGGGTTCTGAAAATGTTACTTCTGGCCATTTTTTGCCTTGCTTTAATGGAGAAGAGGATTTTTCATTTTCTTTTTCTGCCATTTTCACCGAATTCTAGTAAAAGTCTAGATTATTTTGATTATAAAAATATACATTTAATTACAAATATTTCCTCCCACAGATGATTTCATCACTAGACTTTATTTTTTAATGAATCCACATAGTTTTAGAGACTGTTTTCATTAAGTCTTGGTGTTTGAAGCATTATGATAACATAATAAATATTGAACACAACTAATGTAATTGATTGAAATGCTTTGTCAAAATCGTTGAACTAAACTGCATATCACATACTTCTAACCCCTAGTCACATCTTTATGTGCTCCTCCTCTAACTTCTCTGGCGTTCATTGCAAAGATACAGGTTTAGGATGCAGTGAGGAGGCTATTATCCTGGCCCTACAAGTTCAGGGTGAGCTTCAGAATCCTGAGTAACCACCGAAGGTCAAGATTCTTCTGTGACCTGGTTAGTGACTCTCATTGTTATGGGACTCTGGATGAGAGAGTTAAAAAAAAAATCACTTCATTTGTAAATGAAAACATACACACACACACAGAAATGAAAACAAAAGAAAAATAGTAGATACCTATGTATTCAAGCAGGAAAATAGAAAATGTACTTTCTTCTGGTTTTCAGTTCTAAGACATAAGCTATTTTTAAATCATAACTGTCAAATCATTTTGATTTGTTCAAAGCAAGAGATTAACTCCCTGGATACTGACAACCAAATATCATGCTTCCTTCCTCTTCAACTTCCTACTCTGCCTCCAGCCTCCTTCCCAGACACACCCAGATATTATATACAATATATATATTTTTTTCATTCAGTCTCTTTGGGAATTGCTGGGAAAGTGGGGAAACTGAGTTTACCACATGGTGATTGAAATCTTCCCTTTTAGGGGATTTGGCTTAAACCCAAGTTTTTTGAGCAGTAAATTTGACAGGAGTCCAGGGAGAGTCTTTGCCTGGACTTATCCTAGAACACTTGGGGCCACACCTATTTCAGAGTTGCACGGCCCAGGTATGTACAAGGTGTGGCATGCAGGATTGATCTCAGTTGAAATCCTAAGTGACATGTCCCAGGCCTCCTCTTTGCTGCACTATTTTATTCTTATGAGAACTTTTCTATTACTTGGCATTTCATTCCTCTCATTGTATTAAAACTGCTTCCAGGAAAAAGATTTGAGAAATTCATCAGCTCCACAAAAGGCAAAGGATCAGATTGAATGAGCACGCCTTTCAAGAGCATTTTGTTTTGACAGGAAACAACCTTAAACTAAAGGATGAAATTTTCCTAATAAACTGGGTTACAAGTATGACAGACTAGAAAAACGTGGTTTGGAGCTAGTGTATCCTTCCTGATACCCTAGCACTCACTCAGATATCTTTCTCTTTCTTTCTTTCTTTCTTTCTTTCTTTCTTTCTTTCTTTCTTTCTTTCTTTCTTTCTTCTTTCTTTCTTCTTTCTTTCTTTCTTTCTTTCTTTCTTTCTTTCTTTCTCTTTCTTTTTCTTCTTTCTTTCTTCTTTCTTTCTTTCTTTCTTTCTTTCTTTCTTTCTTTCTTTCTTTCTTTCTTTCTTTCTTTCTTTTTCTTTCTTTCTTCTTCTTTCCTTTCTTAAAATTTATTCCCTATGCTATACTCCTCATCCCCATGACTTATTTATTCTATAACTGGAAGCTTGTACATCTTCATCCCCTTCACCTACTTTGCCGAACCCCTACCCCTCCTTTCCGGCAACCAAATACAATTCTTTGTGTTTATGACTTTTCCTTTATTTATTTATTTATTTTTTTACTTTGTTTCGTTTGTCAGATTCCACATATATGTAAAATCGTATGGTGTTTGCTTTCTCTGTTTCACTGATTTCACTTAGCACAGTATCTCCAGGTCCACTCATGCTTTCCTGAAGGGCAAGACCTCACTCTTTCTTTGGCTGAATAACGTTCCATTGTGTATACATACGACATTTTCTTTATCCATTCATCTACTGACAGACACTTAGGTGGCTCCCATACCTTTGCTATTATAAACAAACATAGGGTACATTGTATCTTTTTGAATTAGTGTTTTTTGTTTTCTTCAGGTAAATATACAAAAGTGGAATTAATGGATTTTATGGTATTTTTTAATTTTTGGAAAACTTTATACTTTTTATTTTTGGAAAATTTTATACTGTTTTCCATAATGGCTGCACCAACTTACATTCCCACCAACAGTGTATGAGGGTTTCTTTTTCTCCACATCTTTGCCAACATTTATTATTTCTTACCTTTTAGATACTAGCCATTTGCATTTCTTTGATGATTAGTGATTTTGAGTATCTTTATATATGTTTATTGGCCATCTGTATGCTACTTTGGAAAAATATCTATTCAGATTGCTGAATAGTGTTCATTTTTCAGTTGGATTATTTATTTTGTTGTTTTCTGGTGTTGATTTGTATGAGTTCTTTATATTTTTTGGATACCCGTTTTTGGATATATGATTTGCAAATATCTTCTTCCATTTACTATGTTGCTTTTTTGTTTTGTTGATGGTTTCTTTCATTGTGCAAAAAGGTTTTTTTTTTTTTTTGGTGTAGTTTTATTGTTTATTTTTGCTTTTATTTCCCTTCTTCAGGGAAACATATCCAGAAAGATATTGCCAAGGCTGATGTCCAAAACTTTACTGTGTATGTTTTATTTTAGGAGTTTTAGGATAGCAATTCTTACATTTAAGACTTAGCCATTTTGACTTTATTTTTGTGTATAGTGTTAGAAATTGGTCCAGTTTCATTCTTTTGGATGTAGCTATCCAGTTTTCTCTCATGATTTACTGGAGAGACTGTCAAGTAAGTGTATTGTATTATATTTTCTTGCTTCCCCTGTCATAGATTAATTGACCATATAAGCATGACTTTATTTCTGGGCTCTCTATTCCATTCCGTTGATCAGTATGTGTGTGTGTGTCTTTGTAACATTACCATACTGTTTTGATTTCTATAGATTTGGGATTGTGACACCTCCAGATTTTTTCTTCTTTCTCAGAGTTGCTTTGGTTATTTGAGGTCTTTTATTGTTCTAGTTTTGTGGAAAATATTATTTTTTTCAGAGAATAAATATTATTGGTATTTTGATAGTGATTGCCTTGATTCTTTTTAAGATTTTATTTATTTATTCATGAGAGACAGGCAGAGGGAGAAGCAAAGATTTTTCATTATCTTTGATTTCATTGTAAATGAGATTGTTTTCTTAATTTCTCTTTCTGCTAGTTTGTTATTAGTATGTAGAAATTCAACAGGTTTTTGTCTATTAATTTTGTATCCTGCAACTTTACTGAATTTATTTAATAGTGCTAATAGTTTTTTGATGAGATCCTTAGGTTCTAAATATAGTGTTATGTCATCTGCAAATAGTTACTGTCTTACTTCTTTCTTATTGATTTTGATGCACTTAATGTCTTTTCCTTGTCTAGTTGTTGTAGGTAGGACTTCCAACACTATATTGAATAAAAGTGGTTAGAGTGGACATCCTTGTCTTATTCTTTTTTTTTTTTTCCTTGTCTTATTCTTGATCTTAAAGATAAAGCTTTCAACAATTCACCATTGAGTATTACGGTCACTGTGGGTTTGTCATATAGCTTTATTGTGTTGAGGTATGTTGTATGTTTGCATATCTCTTGTTAAATTTATTCCTTGGTCTTTTTTTTGTGTGTGTGTGAACATCATAATTGTTTATTTATTTTTAATTTAATTTAATTAATTTATTTTATTATTATTTCACACACAGAAAATTTCAAAATTACAGAAAAGTTGCAAGAATAGTGAAAATAACTCCCATAAATCCAGATTTGACAATTTTAAACGTTTTTTCACATTTTAAAATTATCATTTATATATGGATGTATAGTATTGCTCAAAACTTCTCTGAGACATTTTAGAGTAAATTGCATACATTATGTACCTTTGCTCTGTAAAAACTTATGTCTATTTCCTACGAACAATAATATTCTTTTATATTTTTACAGTTTGGTTATAAAATTCAAGAACCTGGGATCCCTGGGTGGCGCAGCAGTTTAGATCCTGCCTTTGGCCCAGGGCTGATCCTGGAGACCCGGGATCGAATCTCACATCGGGCTCCCGGTGCATGGAGCCTGCTTTCCCTCTGCCTGTGTCTCTGCCTCTCTCTCTCTCTCTCTGTGTGACTATCATAAAATTAAAAAAAAAATAAAATTCAAGAACCTTAAAATTTATATCATATTTTAGTTAAACCATGGTCACACTCCAGTTTTGTCTCTTGTGTCAATAACTTGTCCTTTATGGCAATGATGTATTCAGTATAGAATCTACTCTATAATCATGCATTGCATCTAGACATATCTCATTGGTTTATACTAATTTTAATTGGGAACAGTTTAGTGTTGATATCATTGATAATTTGAAGAATACAGGTTGGGTATTTTATAGAATATAACTCAATTTACATTTGTCTAATTTATATGATTAGATTTAGATTATGAAGACAATACTGTATATGATGTATCCTTCTCAAAGATAGACATGATAATATTTTGCCCCTTTAAAGTGATGTTAACTTTGATTACTTGTGTAAAACTTTGGCTTCTCACTACTTTGTTGATGTTTTTCTTCTTGTAATTAATAAGTAATTGATTACTATTCATTTAATACATTTAATAATTAATAAATTAAATCATTTCTTACTTCCAATCTTTCCATTTTGTTTTATATCTTGTGTTCCTTTCCTTGTCTTAATGCAATGAACATATAAGTAAAAATATTTGTAGTAAGCTATTTGTCCTGTTCTAGTGTTTATTTTTATTATTTATTTATTTACTTAAAAAAAACACCTTATTTATTTGAGAGAGAAAGAGAGCACAAGTGGAGGAGAGAGACAGAAGGAGAGGGAGAGTAGGGTTCCCTGGAGGTGGGGCTTAATCCTAGGACCCTAGGATCATGGCCTGAGCTAAGGCAACTACTTAACCAATTGATCCACCCAGGCACTCCTGTCCTGTTCTAGTTTTGAAAGACTCCTTCCTTCCTTATTATCCCTGAAATTGTTTTTTAATACCTTTATTTTTTAGTGAGTATATTTAATCAAAACTATTTTCCTTGGAAATGTGCATTCATCTAAGTCTTGAAAATTTTTGATATAATGTTAAATGTACTATTTTCTTTCATTTTAATTTTAATTATTTTTTATTTTTTAAAGATTTTATTTATTTATTCATGAGAGACAGAGAGAGGCAGAGACTCAGGCAGAGGGAGAAGCCAGCTCCGTGCAGGGAACCTGATGTGGGACTCGATCCCGGGACTGCAGGACCATGCCCTGGGCCGAAGGCAGGTGCCAAAGTGCTGAGTCTCCCAGGGATCCCCTTCCATTTAAATTTTATATAAATATCCAGCTATGTACCTAAGCTACTATTACTTCTATGCCTTTTGTCCTTTTTTCTTTATTTTAAAAAAATTAAAAAATGATTTTATGTATTTATTCATGAGAGACAGAGAGAGAGAGAGAAAGAGACACAGGTAGAGGGAGAAGCAGGCTCCATGCAGGGAGCCTGACGTGGGACTCGATCCCGGGTCTCCAGAATCATGCCCTGGGGCGAAGGCAGGCGCTAAACTGCTGAGCCACCCAGGGATCCCCTCTTTTTTTCTTTATTAATCATGTAGCACATTTGAAAATTTTTTAGCATTCTATGAGAATCACCTTTTAGATTCATTGATATCTATTATATTCACTTTCCCCGTCTTTTTCTATATGCTCTTATGTTTTATTCTCCTCTCTCTGCTTTCTTTAAGAATACGTTGCTATTGTTTCTCTAACTTATTAAGCTGGCTCTTGAGCTTTTGTAAATAAGAATTTATGAACATTAGTTTCCCTCATAATACTGCTTTGACAATGTCTCGTAAATTTTGGCATGCTGTATTTGTTTAGTCATATCTAAATATATGAAAATGATTCTTACCTGTATTCTTTGACCCATGAGTTAATGCAAAGTATGTTCTTAAATATCCAAATGTATGAGTTTTAAAGATTTTCCTTCTATCAATGATTTCCTTCTGTCACTGATTTCTAAGTTAATACACTTGTCCTAAAGTATGATCAGTGTGATGATTGTTGATGGTTAAATTCCTTTCACTCCCATTTCGTGTCATTCCATCAACAACTCTTGTCAGCTTCCTCTTCAGAATATACCCAAGATATGAGAACTATTTGCCAACTTCCTCACTACCATGCTACTCCATGTCACCATCATCTCTCACCAAGATTACTGACACAGCCTCCCACATAGACATTTTGCTTCCTCCCTTTATATCCTACAGGTTATTATTATTCTGAATAAAAGTCAAAGTCTGTTCAGTAGCCTATAAGACACTACATGATCTCTCCTCACTCATCTTTACCCTTTGGTCTTATTCTCTCACCATTTGATCACCTTCTTAATCAATACATTCTAAAAATACCAGCTCATTGATCCTGATCATGCCAGCAATGTGCTCCTTTTAAGGCCTTAGGAGTTGCTATGTTCTTTTAAAATGCTCTTCCTCTTGAAATCCATATATTTCTACTTGCTTTCTCACATCCTTTAAACTGTTGCCCAAATATTACATTCTCAGTGAGGTCTTCCCTGAACATGCTTTTAATAAGTTCGAGCCCCTTTATCAGGAACTCCCCAGGAGCCTTACTAATTTTTTTTGTTTTGTTTTTCCATAGCATTCATTACTACTGACATACTAAGTATAGGCTCCATGAGGGCAATCATTTTTATAATATTTTGTATTTCTCATTGTAGCATCTCTTGCAACTTGAAGAATGCCTGACATGTAGTGAGGAATTTGTAAATATTAGGTGCCAGAATGTACAAAAAGCAACAGTCCTAAAAAATAAAGGTTTGAAATATAAATGATTAAATCAGAAATAGACAATTAGATTAAGAAAACAATGTATTTAATAATTTTAAAAATTGGCTTCTAAAATATGTATAATAGGCCATTCCCTGGAAAATACATTTAGAGGGAAAGCATGTAAATTAGAAAAAATAACCCAGAATAAGAACACATAAAAATTACAAGAGAAGTGAATAGCCTATGTCATGTGGAAAATAGTTATGAGATGCGATATACAAAGAAATGCATGTAAATAAATTCAAAAATTTCAACAAAAAGATTGTTTTATGATAAATTAAAATTGAAATTAACACTTCAAAACCAAAAAATGTAATTGACTACAAAGAGAAGAACATTTTCAATTTTATCTGGCAGGCATCTGCCCTTTCCTGCCATCACAAAATATTTGCATTAAAAAAGTCTTTGCAACTTATTTGTCTCTTGACTCAGAGAATCACTCCGGCTACATCATCCTTTGTTAACCTTGAACCCATTCTACTTCAATTAACCCAGTATTAACCCAATGTAATGTTTTTTCTCTGTACACTTTGATTTGGTAACCTGTATTACACAATTGATTTTGCTAATTCTGCAACAGTAGCTGCAAGGGGCTTCACTTAGCACTATTGCTGGGTTTTGGTCTCAGTCCAGAAGGGCAAGCAGGGTGCTGGGCAGTCCACTATTCAGAGGCTTCTTAGACCTTCTGGCCATAGTTGGCAACCATGATTGGTTCCTGCCAGCTGATATCATCGAAAGGTTTGCAGGAGAGTTGGAACTGCTAGGTCAGGAAGTTCTAGCTTCATGACTAAGACCTTTCTTTGCAGGTTTAGTGTTGGAGGACCACAATGTCATCACATATTAAAATAACATGAACTCTCTTCATTTTTTCTGATTGTAAAGAAACTTCTCTAGCAATGGAAACATATTTGAGGTTTCTCCCCCAAATTTCTGCAACTATTATAAACTTCTCCTGCCAAGACCAGATGGAGAAGCCCATGCTGCTGGCAATCCACACTTACCATGGGCTCATGCCCATGGAGCAGGTGCATTGTCAGGCTCAGGAGCTACAATTCTTCTGCATCAGATGAAGCTATTTTATCCACATGTCTAACATCCAGAGGGGCTGCCATGTAATTGCAGGTAGTTTCAGGTCTCTGTCAGGAGGAAGTGATGAAACTGACCTGGGGAAGGGGTGCTTTGGGACAAGGGTTCTTGCTCCAGAATGATATAGTCTTAGAGTAAGAAGTGATGGACTGTTTGATGAACCAAGCCCTTTTCTGACAGTTATCACCTTTATCACATACCCAAATCTTCCTGCTTTTTGAAATAAACTAATGCCCACTGAAGTAGCTAGTGACTGGCAAAATCATCCCAACAGGTAGACAATGACAAGAGACTGATGCCATTTACAATGCCCTCGAAACATTTTTCCTAAGGGATATCTTTCTGTTATACATGTCCCTGAGAAAAGCATACCTTTACAAAATACCTATTAAACTGAACAAAGTATATAATAATATGGAAAAAAATTACTAGTACTGGAAATATTTCAGGAAATATATGGAAACTCACTTAATATAAGATAGCTCGAACAAATTGAGCCAAGGACCTAGTAACTATGAAGAAAAATGTTACTTGGTGAGTAAATGGAAAATATCCCCAGTAGAACCTCCTTAGGACTTCTATCACCAAACTTCAGAAGGAAAACACACAGCACCCATGGATCAATTTTTGCATGGTAAATCTTGAGTATTTAAAAATTCGGGTCAGCCCGGGGGCTCATCGGTTTAGCGCCACCTTCAGCCCAGGGCATGATCCTGGAGACCCAGGATTGAGTCCCGCGTCGGGCTCCCTGCATGGAGCCTGCTTCTCCCTCTGCCTGTGTCTCTGCCTCTCTCTCTCTCTCTCTCTCTCTCTCTCTCTGTGTCTCTCATGAATAGATCAATAAAATCTTTTTAAAAAAAATTCATGAGAAGGGCTTTAGGTGCTAGAGACCAGATGGAACAAGAAATTTCAAAAAGACCATGTCAAAGCCATGATTTGAGGGTTGAAGCAACATTCTGTTTGAAGATTTCCACTTTTGGGTATGACATAAATTCATGTGCTAGTTAACTGGAGACATGCTTGGGAGCACCAAACCCCAAAAATGATAGTATTCACTGTATTAGTTTCCTACAGCTGCCATAAATGGGGGTATAAGTACCCCTGAGTATAAGCACCACACAATGGGGTGGCTTAAAAAAACAACAGAAATTTATTAACTCATAGATCAAATTTCACATTCAAAATCAATCAGCAGGTCCATGCTTCTTTGATACTCTGGGTAAATTTGCTCTTTGCTTCTTTCTAACTTCTGGTGATTTGTTGAAAATCCTTGGTGTATGTATCTTGGTTTGCAGCACCCATCATCACATGGCATCTTTCCCTCATGGGTCTGTGTGCCTGTGTCTCTCACTTTTATATGAACATAAGTCATATGGCACTAAAATCCCGTTCTACTATAATATGAAGTCATCTTAATTAATTATATCCTTAATCCCTATTCAAAACAAGATCACATTCTGAGGTTCTGAGGTTAAGAACTTCAACATATCTTTTGGTGGGAAAGGGGGAGAGATACAATTCAACCTATAATACTCATGTGTCCTTCGAAAAAAATACCTGAAAACTTTGTTTTACTAAAAGAGAAATTAATCACAGTAATTAATTATAAGAAAAGGAAGGAGTTAAAAGAGATGGCATTAAACAATTAGACCTGGTACAGCTAAGTAAGTGTCAATGTCATTATAAAGCAACATACACAGTAAAGTGAAAGTAAAGATGCATAATATAAAAAATTAAAATTCCATAAATGAAATGAGAGAAAATGCCTCTAAAATATTGGAAAGTGTGTTAGAAAACAGAAGGTATAAAAACATCTTAGAGTTCTTGCCTTTCACAGCTAGGGATATTGAACATTACATTGTTTACATTGCCATATTTTTCAAATTTACCTTTTTATATTTCAAGTTAACTACAACCTGAATCAAGATAAGAATTTTTAACTTTCAAATCACAAAAAAGCATTTAAAAGTACAAAGAACACATGATTAGTATAATCACAGATAAAGAAAATGTGAGAAAAAGTGTAATAAGCAATAGTAACTGTAAATCAGAAGGCAAATTTATTAATATACATATAGATACTTGTTAATGCTATGGCTAAATTCATATTAAAAGCCACATATTGAAAAATAACATAAATTTGACTACACACAAGGGAGCACCTGAGCAAAGTAATAGAGAAATGGTTAAAAAAGGAAATATGCAATAATATACTGAAAAATGTAATGTAGAGAGAGAAGGATGGGAGGTTTTGGTGGCAAAGGAGATAATTCTGAAGTCAGACAGAGTAGAGCATGATGGACAAAGTACAGAGAACTCCATAGAACCAGCACAGAGGATTAGGTTATATTAAGAAAAGTGTATTATGTATATATGTAATGGTTGCCAGGCCAGGTAGATATTTTTATTTAGAAGTGTTTCACTTTTCCAAGTTTTCTCTCAACTGTTATGTCTATTTTCAGGTTTTTCCCTCTGATTCTGTCTGGGTAGAGCCGTAGTGTCTTCAATGTTAATTAAAGAAAACTGTCTAAAAGAAAAAAAAGGGGCGGATTTTACAAGGAATTATGACATTCACAAACTTTCATGTGAAATGATGGAGCACAAAAATGAAACTGAAACTCTGAGAAACATGAGGGAATTGAAAAATTCTTGATTGCAATTTACTACTCTACCATTCTTCTTATTTCTTTAATAGATAAATAGGCAATAGTAAGTAAGAATAAAGATTCGAAAATACAGTCAATAAGCTTGCTTTAATAGATAGTTTTAGAATTTTGTATCCGATGAGCAGAAAATACTCTTACATTACAAATATGTCAGAAATAATTATAAAAACAAGTCAAAGCTTTTAATAAATTAAAAAAAATAGAAGTATCCCTGGTAACATTCAATGACAATGAGAAATCTAGATATTAATAACAAAAGTTTAGCTAACCCAAAACCAAATCCAAACCATTGGAAATTTAAAAATAAAAACAACACCAACAATAGCAACTATGGTATGTAAATATTAGGTTGAAGACAAATGAAAACTATTTAGGAAATACCCACTGTAAAAATACTAACTATTCAATGTTGAATGTAAAAGACATAAGTAATCTTGTTTTCTAATAGGAATGAGTATAAATCAATTAAATATCTCAAGAAGTGAGAAATCCTATGATGTTACATTATTTTTGTTATGTTATTTTTATACGCATAAATTCTTTATGCTTACGGTTCTTGCATATCTGTAAAACCAAATGCATACTAAGTACTTACCATGACCACAGAAAGTCACATTAATTCTCAGTGACTGGTGATGTTGGCTGAAGCTAAAATGGTGTTGTTGGAATTTGTAGTTGAGAGATGACATCGTTAGTTTTACATTTTCCTCCCTTATCTCTTGATTTTGAGCGTGAGACCCTACCACACAAGGCATCTTTGTTACCATGTAAACCACAGTCACGTTCTCTAGATGTGATCAACTTAGTTGTGCACGTCAAAGTGTGTTATTAATTTTGAAAAATTACATTTGCAAAATCATTGTTTATTGACTAGTGTCCCTACTGCTGGAAGCATGTTCCAAGCTGGCACAAAGATAACTGAATTCTGCATCAGCACATTGAAGTCCAAACTGCTCAGTTTCTCTGTCCTGATTACGCTGACCTGCTCTGCATGCTAACTCAGTTCTCCCCCTGCATCTTCTATTGGAGCAACTTCGAAACCTTCATTAGGCCAATGTGCTGTAGTATCACTTAGCTCGCGCTTGGCTCAGGGGCATTGTTCCGCATTAAGTCCACCTCTGTTCTCCTATCATCAGCACACAACAATTAAAGTAACACATTCACCGCTCCATGAGGGGTCTCATAATGTCAAGGCAGGATCTCGACTGAGGCAGCTCAAGCCTTATGTGACAATAAGGCTTTTTGGGGGCAGACGTTTGTCTTTATGACTGGTAACCTGAGTCTATTGGTGGGCATTGCAATATTAGGCCTTTGCCCACTTAATGGGATCCACATATGTATTTGTCACGATATTAACCTTAGATAATGCATCTTTACATTCTCTTTTGGTAACAGAACAATTGTAGATACAAATGTACAGTCTGATATTGAATTATAAGACAGTTCTTGGTTATAAGATGATCCAGGATGTACCAACATTATTATTTTTGGGGCATTACCAACATAATCAGTATATAAAACTCAGAAGTTGACAGAAAATTCACAGACCCTTGAGAGTATGTCCACTAACGTCCAATGGTCTGTGGAAAAACCTGAGAAATGCTGCTTATTTGGATAGCTGGATTTGCATGGACAATAACTGTAGAAATTTCTGAGCCTACAGTCCCTTGCTGGGCTCAACCACAGCCCAATATTCAAGCTTCATATATTTCTTTTTGGGTCTGGGTTTGACAGTACATCCACCCTGATACTCAGATGTCCATGTCAGCTAGCCAAACTGAAGGCTCCACCTATATATACCCTTTTGCCTGGGTCACTAATTCTGATTTGTTTTTCTTAATTCTGCCTTCCTGATCCTATCATATGGAGCTAGCCAATTAGTTAATAAAAAACTGAGTTTCTGTTATGTACTAGGCCTAGCTCTAGATACTCTGGTGAATAAAAGAGAAAGACTCTGATCAAATAAGAATCAGTGAAATAAGGGAAGAGGAAATAAGCACTTACATAAATACTATAGTAAGGCAAATAGCATGTCTATGGGAAAGCATGGAACAGGTAACATATTTTAAAACATCTTTTGTCCAATATTACCTATGTCATAATCTTTATAATTTCCTACTTTTGATGAAAGATAATCTATAGTATTTTTGGCATTCCCTATATGATCATTTTTTCAAGTACTAAAGTGAATCCAAAATGGTTTCTGAAAGAATATTCTGGTTCTACCTTTCACCCACTCCTATTCATATGGACTTTAGCTATGATTTCTTGTCAAGCTTCTCAAGTGCTATAGTACTTAAATAGTGCTACGCTTTTAGGGTATATGAATTTGAGTCTTATAGACTGATGCTTTCATAGACTGATTCTTCAATTTGAGCATGCATATAAATTTTATTATGTTATTTAAATTTGAGCATAAAATATTGCTACAGATTTTAATTTTTTTCTTTTTTAAAAAAGATTTTATTTATTTATTTATTTAGTTAGTTAGTTATAAGGGACACAGAGAGAGGGTCATAGACACAAGCAGAGGGTGAAGCAGGCCACCATGGGGAGCCTGATGCAGGACTCGATCCCAGGACCCCAG
Source organism: Canis aureus (assembly GCF_053574225.1). NCBI lineage: Eukaryota > Metazoa > Chordata > Mammalia > Carnivora > Canidae > Canis > Canis aureus. Next base: position 50,598,975 of record NC_135631.1, read on the forward strand.
GATCATGCCCTGAGTGTCTCTGATTTTAGTTGTTTTCTTTCAAAAGGGTTAATAGAAAATTAGCACCGCTGGAGGGGACATACTTTAATTTTTTTCAAATTTAAATCCTTATGTTGTATCAATTAATCATTGTACATTTAATGAAAAATAGATATTGCCACAAAATGCTTTGCTAGCCAGGTTAGTCAACAGGGAGTAAGTTCACACCGACCAAGCCAACTCAAATTCATCACACATACTTCAAAAATATTGCATTTATACTTCAAAAATATTTCATTTATATCATAAACATATGACATAGTGAATATAGAAAGAAATCAAGGTTGCTTTAGTAGTGCACATATGAGGCTTGGTTTCTCTCCTCAAGAGCAATCCACATTCCTACACCATTGCATAGATTCTTTCTTGCCTAGTCATGACAAGATAAGAGAGAGAACGTTAATTTTTCTAGTTCTTATCAAAATACTCTAAGAAGTGGCGTTTGGGTACCATCTCAAAGCTTATAAAAAGAATAGCAAGTTAAATCTTCCTCTCAAAAAAGAAGGAAATATGAAGTTAAAAATAAAGTAATTAGGGGATCCCTGGGTGGCTCAGCGGTTTAGCACCTGCTTTTGGCCCAGGGCGTGACCCCGGGTCCTTGGATGGAGTCCCACGTCGGGCTCCCTGCATGGAGCCTGCTTCTCCCTCTGCCTGTGTCTCTGCCTCTCTCTCTCTGTGTCTCTCATGAATAAATAAATAAAATCTTAAAAAAATAAAGTAATTAAATAGGAAATTAATGTGTGACAAAGAAAATTAATAAATAAAGTGGTTTTTATTGTAATAAAATTACTTTTGTTGGGAATTTATAATTTTTTAAAGTGTAGATTGACAATCTTTGTGTTTTGATGAAATAACTTGTTCATTTACATTGAATGTAATTATAGATATACTTAGGCTGACATCCATTTTTTATGGATTAAAATAGATGAAAACCATTTGTTTTCTATTTGTCCTCCTATTGTTTCCTTTTCTTTCCTTTGTTGTTTCTTTGGGTTGATAAGGCACTTTTTATTACTTCAACTCCCTTACCATTAACTTGTTTGTTACGCTTTCTCTTAAGATCCCTTCAGTGGCTACCCCAGAGATTATAACATACACCTTTGTCTTATAAGAGTCTTATAGAAAGTAGTAATTTTATTATGTAAAGACTTTAGAATATAGTGACTGTATTTAACTTTTCATCTTCTGTGTTACTTTCATATATTTTAATTTACGAGTATTTTACACCACGCAATATATTATTGATGTTTTATAAACTAATACACAGTTAGGTTTATCTGTATATTTATTCTTCCCTTTGCTTTTCATTTCTTCATGCATTTCTGTTCTGATCTGAATCATATTCTTTATGTACAAAGAACTTCTTTTAGTAGTTAACTCTTTTGGTGCAGTCTGCTGATATTGGTACATTACATTAATCAAACTCCAGACTTCATTCAGGTTTTATCAGTTTTTTAATGTCATTTTCATGTTCTGGGATTCGCTTGAGGATTCCACCTTGCATTTCGTGTCATGTTTCCCTAATCTCTTCTAGTGGATGATAGTTTCTCGGTATCTTTATGTTTCATGAACTTGACACTTTTGAAAGTACTTGGGATTATCGAGGTTTTTGTTTTTGTTTTTTAAAAGTCATTTAATAGTTGTATGTGTATGATGATATTTTTTGCAGTTTTATTTATTTATTTAATTTATTTTTCCATTTTATTTAAATTAAATCTGCCAACATATGGTATTCATTGCAGTTTTAGTTTCCATTTCTTATTGAGAAATTATGCTGAGCATCTTTTCATGAGCTTATTTGGCATCTATATATTTTTTCTTATTAAGTCTATACATAAATATGTTGCTCATTTAAAAACACCAGATTGGGGCAGCCCGAGTGGCTCAGTGGTTTAGTGCCTGCCTTTGGCCCAGGGCCTGATCCTGGAGACCCGGGATCAAGTCCCATGTCAGGCTCCCTGCATGGAGCCTGCTTCTCCCTCTGCCTGTGTCTCTCATGAATAAACAAACAAACAAAAAAAAAAAAACCAGACTACTTATTTATTTATTTATTTTAATAGTGTGGTCACTTTCTTGAGGAAGTGACTTTTAAAAAAAGATTTACTTATTTATTTTAGAGAGAGGGAGAAAGGATAGAGAAGCTCTAAGCAGACTCTGTGCTGAGCACTAAGCCCAACGCGTGGCTTGTTATCATGACCTGGGCCAAAGTCAAGAGTGAATACTTAACCACTCCACCACCAGGGTGCCCTAGGTTACTTATTTTTTAAATGTGAGGTTTTGAAGCATACTGCATGCATTCTGGATGCAAATTCTTTGTCAGGAATGTGATTTGTAAATATTTTATCTTTTTTTCTGTGGCTTGTGGTTTTATTCTCTTAAGAGTATCTTTTCAAGAGCAAAAGACTTTAATATTGATGGTTCCAATTTATTAAGTTTTTTTGAGAAAGACTTTTGGTGTCATATTTAAGAATCCCTTTACCATTATCTCAGTCAATTATTGTAATTTTATATTAAGTCAGAAAATAAGGTAGTATGCATTGTCTAATTTCAAAATTGTTTTGTCTATTTTGGTTCCTTGGAATTTTTCTACAAATTTTATTTTATTTCATTTTATTTTATTTTATTTTATTTATTATTTTTTTTTCAAATTTTAGAATCAGTGTGTCAATACTTACAAAGTTATGCTGCCACTGCACTGGATAGAACAATTTGGGGATACCTGACATCTTCATAATACTGAATCTTCCAGTTGATTCTAATTTCTTTTCATTGTTTAGGTCTTCCTTGATTTCTTTCATTAGAGTTTTATAGTTTTCAGTAGGCAAATCCTGCACATAAGAATGCTTGGTTTATATCTAACTAAATATGGACTTTCTTGGTGATTGTTCAACATACACTTAAAAATAATATGTATTTTTCTGCTGATGACTAGACTGTTCTGTGTCAGTTAGGTAGTTAGTTAATCGTGTTGGTCAGCTTTTCTATATCCCAACTTCCTTTCTACTTGTTCTATCAATTTCTGACAAAGGGATAGAGTCCCAAACCATGATTGTGGATTTGTTTATTTTACCTTTCATTTTTATTAGATTTGCTTCATATATTTTAAAGTCTCTTGTTACTTGTTAGATGTACATGCAATAAGTGTTTTTATGACTTAGAGAATTAATTATTTGCCACTATGTAATGTTACTGGTAATATTACTTGTTCTGAATCTACTTAGTTCCTTACAATAACTGATTTAGCTTTCTTTTTGTGTGCTGTGTTGTATGGTATCTCCTTTTTTCATTCTTTTAGTCTATATTCTAGGTGGATGTCTTATAGACAACATATAGTTTGGTTTTGGTTATTTTGCATACATTTTGACAATTTCTACCTTTTAATTGGTGTGTTTGCACTGTTACAATGTTTGGCATGTTTGTCTTACTATCTACCACCTTGCTAGATCTTTCTATTTATTTGCTCTATTCTTGTATTTTTTTCTTATTTTCAGCCTTCTTTTGGGTTCATTGAGTTTAGTTTATGGTTCCATTTTATCTCTACTCTTGACTCATAATCTATAACATCTTAAAATTTTTTGTTGGATGCTACAGACTTTACAGCATACATCGCTACAGTCTATTTTCAAGTAATACCATACTGCTCTACGTGTAGTGTAAGAGGCACACAACTGCTATTTCCAGGTCCTTTCCCCAATCCCTTGCACTATTTAACAATAACATTTTAACAATTAGCTATAAACACACGATACATTATGACTACTTTTGATTTTTAGAGTAAATTCTTTTGGTCTCTTGTGCTTAAGTACTGTTGAATTCCTCAAGAAGATAATCAGCTAAGATTTTTAGGTCCGATTTTGTGCACTTTCTTCTCTAATGGAATCTTGGTTTTAAATAAGTAGCACTGAAGAGCAATTTTTATTTCCCAAGCATCTCAAGACTGCTGAAATATTACTGTCTCTGCACTTTAGCTTTCATTTCCTGCTTGGCTATTCAATATTTCCACCCATGCAGCTTACATATTTAAATTTCTGTATGGAGTTTCAATTCTCTTAATATTTTGGGGCCTCAAGCCTTGGCTGTCTCTAATAATTCTCTGATGCTTTTGAAGAGATCTTTAAATTTGTCATTTTTCTAGTTTCAGTGTGATGTTTGTTCTTCCTCAAGTTAGTGTGCCATACCAGAAAAGTAATCTCTTGAAGAGTCATCTTTAGTCATTAGTATCTTTGCAGAGAGACAAGTTGACATTAAACAAAAACAAGATGCTATAAAAAAGAAACATACTTTGGGAAGATCAAAGCATGACAGCAGAAATGAAAAACTCAAGAGAAAGTTTAGAATTTAAAGTTGAGAAAGTAACTTAAAAAGAACAGAAAGAAAAAGAGATGGAAATAAGGCAGAAAAGATAAGTCAATTAGAGAACCAAGACAATATGATTAATGTCTGAATGGTATACATTTTGTAAGGAGAAAACAAAAAGTAATATAGTGGAGGATTTTACCAGTGGAATAAATTTATTTTTCTCCATAATTAAAGAGCTTGAGTAGCTAGACTGAAAAGTCTCATCAAATTTTGAAAACAAACAAACCAAAACAAACAAATAGACCCCTATCCTCATTCTAATGACATTTCTGAGTACTTTGGCCAAATAGATGGTTATATTATCTTTCAGAGAGAAAGATCACAACTAAATATTAAGGGATAATAAAGTTTCAGACTTCTAAACAATAACAATAATAAGCTAGAAAATAATGAAAGAATGCCTTCAGTATTCTGAAAGAAAATTATTTCCAGGATGGAAAAGTATAGTAGGTTAAGCAATCATTTAAATTTGGGAATGAAATATAGTCAACACTTATTGTTTATGAATTCTATATTTGCGAATTTACCTACTCACTAAAATTTTTTTTACTCCCCAAATCAATACTTATGACACTTTTGCAGTCATTTGCAGGCATGCACAGAGCAGTGAAAAATTTGAATTGTCAGATGCCTACATTCTCAGTTGAGGTTGAACAGGTGACATTCTTTTCTTTTTTTAGCTCTCTCTGTAAACAAATGTCTCTTTAATGGTGTATTTAGTATCACATTTTTGTGCTTTTTTGTTGAAGATTTCACTGTTTCAAAATGGTCCCAAATGTAGGGCTAAAGTGCTGTCTTATGTTTCTAAGGGCAAGAAGGCTGTTATGTGCCTCACAGAGAAAATATATGTGTTATATAAGCTTTCTTCAGATGTAAGCTATAGTACTCTTGGCTATGAATGCAGTGTTAGTGAAATAATTATACATTAAATAAGATTTCTTTAAACAGAAACTCACATAAAACAAGGTAAAGTACTGATAGGTAGACAAACACATTGTGATAGAGACTCACAGGAACCTGACTGTATTTCCCACGAGAGCAATTGTTCAGTATTCCTAATTCAGTGTTGATGGCAGCTTCATAGACCTTAGCTATTACAAGAATCAACTGTGAAGGTATTTTCAGCCATATCTGCTCTCCGGCAACCTTTTCTCAGAAAGTTACTGGAAGACAGTTTACATCAGAACAAATGAAACATCAAAGTAACAGGAAAATATAGGAAATAGGAAAGAGAAGAGGCAACACATAAGAGAAGCAATGGGAATTCCAAAATAATTTTTAGGGCAATATTGAACTCTAAACAGAATTGGTGAACAAAGAAATCCAGATTGCTCTTGCTCTACCTTCTGTGCCTTAGGTCACCCCACAGAAGGGCTTTCTTTGGAAAGCCCTGAGAATTGGAAGTAGGCTATGTTAATTAAGCTTAGAAGGAAACATATTCTTTTGGAAACTGAAGCCACACTACTCTTGAGAGAGATGCTGATCAACCTGTCATATCCTGCATCCTTGACTAATAGTGGCAAAGTTGGCCTTTTCTGAAAAAGCAACTCCTAAAACATCTAAATGGCATATTTATTATGTATACACATATATTTTGGGAAAACCAAAAATAAAACTAAGGAAGAGATTAATGAAGCATTCAGCATAGTGATTACCTTTGGAAGGGGCAGTAGGATAAAATCAGGAAGGTATTTCTAAGGTAGTGGTAATGTTCTACTTCTTAAACTAGGTGATGTGTATATGACATTTGTTTTATTGCTATTTACACACAGGTACACACACATACAAACATATAAGCAAGCATACATCCTTATACTCTTTTCTGGATGCATTATGCAAAATAAGAATATAGCTTAAAAATTTAAAGTGTTTTTAAAATCCCCAAGCAGAAATTTTGAGAAGCCCTGGTATATATCTTTGGAATCTCCAAAGTTTTGCTGTAGTTTGCATTTTTTGGTTCCACCATGGAAATTTTGTTCAAGTTTTATTGTAATACTTCCATTGACATTGACCTCCTATTTTTAAACACAAAGTCTTTCTATGTAAAAACAAATATGTCAATAAAAAGTGGAAGGAAAGCCAGGTCAGAATTTGTTTTTCTTTTAATTTAAATTTTACTTAGTTAACATACAGTACAACATTGGTTTCTGGAGTAGAATTCAGTGATTCATCACTTACATACAACACCCAGTGCTCATCACAAGTGCCCTCTTTAATACCGGTCACCCAATTAACCCATAAACCAGGTCAGATTTTGAATAGGGGCATTTAATTTCATAATACATCAGGTCATTGGTCTCATGCTAACACTAGGAACCTGTTCTTTGTTTTCTTTCATTTTCTTTGATGGTTTTAGGATTGTTCACTGCAACAGTTTTCTCCACATAAACGTTTGTTTAAATTTGTTCAAAATCAATTTTTTCCCTAGTAGATGGAGGCAAAGAGAAATTCCTTTCAAAGAAAAAATAGGACTGATGACAAAACCAATGCTGGTTATCTAGTTGCAGAGTACAGGAAACTTGACCTAATCGATGGACATGTCTATATGGAGAAAGACACCAAAAGTGATGATGGAACACATTGAATTAATTATTTAGGAAGTTCCAATTTATACATACCAGGACAAAATAGCCTTTAATTAAAATTGTGAAATACTCCATGTGCTCATCATTCTGTTCTCTGACAGTCTCCCTTGAACTCAATTCTTGTGAGATATTTTTGTTTTTTTTTTTACATGTGGAATTCATTTTAATTTTGTACAAATAGAAAGCCAAGATTGTGTCATATAAATCTTTTATTTCCCAAATTATCACACATGTGTAATTTCTGTTCTAGTGTGTTATTCTATGTCAATGACTAAGGAAACAAAACTCCATTATTCAGAAATAAAATAAATTCAGGAATATCTTCCCAATACTGAAAATTAGTCTCTTGAGAGCTGGATCAATAGGATATGTTTACTGTTAAATTAGGTGAATTAAATTTTTGGAATAATTTTGTTTGCTAAGGAGGCTGATGAGTGGATTTGCACTAGACTCACTGCGGTTTTACTGTCTTCCCAAGCAAGAGGGGAACATTTCGTTTAACATCTTCAATTATTATCATGTTTCTTTTTTTCTCCATTTTTAAAAGAGATTTTATTCATTTATTCATGAGACACACACACACACACACACACACACAGAGAAAGAGAGGCAGAGACACAGGCAGAAGGCAGGCCCCATGCAAGAAGCCCGACATGGGACTCCATCCCAGGACTCCAGGATCATGCCCTGGGCCAAAGGCAGGCACCAAACCCCTGAGCCACCCAGGGATCCCCTATTATCATGTGTCTATATTGAGGAGCCATTGCTTAGATGGTAGAATGAAGGATTGTGAAATTTCAAAAGTTCTAAGAAAAAGATAAATCTTTGAATGCTACTTCTGAGAAGAGATTCATTAGAATTTTCCCATGGCCTATCTGGCAAATACCTCCCTTTCTTATGGGTGTGATGAGGGCAAGTGGTCTGAGGAAATTCTTACTGGCTTCAACAGAATAAACAAAATCTTCCAAATTCCACAAGCCGTCTTTTTCCTTACTTCATTACTTTGGGACATTAAGTAGAATAGTTTTAGAGAAATGGTGTGTTTGGATAAGTGCATATATATGTATTTTAATTCTATAGAATATATGGTATTTTCAATAAATAGTCTTGATAATTTTCTAGTTATTTTAGCGTCAGCACTGACTCTCATCATTTGGACATCTTCTCCTAGGATGCTATACATGCTCATTACAACACTGTTTGCTGTCAACTGTCTGCCTTGTCCATAATTTTCCATTGGGTCAGAACCTGGTTCTCAAATCCCCGATTTCTAGTGATTAGTGAATGCCTCAAATATATCTACTGAGTATATAAATGAATTGAATAAGACTTACTAAATTCATCATGATAACATTATGTGTATTTTATAAATAAATAAAAAAAAAGAATTATGTTTTCTATCCAGGACCTAGCTTGAATCGTTGGAGTGTGGCATTTCTGATAATATATTCTACATAAAACTAGCTCTGTGAGATTTTAACAGAAAACAAAACAAAAACGCCTCTTATTTCATAATTAAAATGATTTAGAGTGTTGAAAGTTGCTAGATTAGGCAAAATTAAATGAATTTCTTTAGTATGGAACATAGAAATGCATTTAGTAGGTGCAAATCTATTAAATGCAGTGCAAATCTCTAAGTGGAGAAAGAGTCCACATATTTCTCAGATTTATATGACTGCAGATAGCCTTTTCGACAAGCTTCCTGAAGGAACAATGTTCCATTTTGGGAACTGCTATGTTAGAACATGACATTTATTCTTTTTAAATTAAATATACCATTTTCATTCATCCTCACATTGGCCTCATATTACTTATGATCGCATATGCAACATAAATGTAGGTGGGAGACAAAAATTGATTGAAAATCCATTATGAATCACCTTCTAGTGGCACATTAGCACTTGCAGCAACCCAACAAGGTAGGCACAAAACTGAGACCCCAGAGAAATGAAATACGTTTTTCAATGTCAGCATGGCTAAAACATGTGGTAGAACAGGAGTCTGATTCAGGTTCATCTGATTCCAATGTCCAAGTATATTCCACTAATTTGATCAAGTTTAAAACTTGGGCCTTTCTGCGACATCTATCCTCATGACTGTGATGTATGTACCTTCCTGGCATAAGCAGCATCCCTGAAAGAGGTACTTGGAAGTGTCCTGCCTCCATAGCTCCTCGTTAGAGAACCTGTCCCTTTGCTGCTCCTTAGAGAGTGTGTCCTTGTTTTCCTGTACTCAGCTCTAATCATCTGCGAGACTGGCTATATTTTCTGCCCTTAAATTCTTTACTGACTTCCATATGATGATTCCTCCTTAATCTAGCTCTTGTGTATTTCTCCTTTCTGAAATACCTTTCTCTAAGGCAAAGCTTTAAAAGGAGGGAGAAATTTATTTTCAGCTCTTAATGTATGCTGGACATTATTCTGGTAGATTTATTGTGTGTGCACACATACAGGTGCACATGTGTACATGTGTGTGCGTGTGTGTGAGCTACCTTGTGAGATTATGTGATGATGACCAGTGAATGACTCACAGTCGGGAAGAGACAGCCTTGGCCATGAATGGAGGTTCCTCACTCTATAAATACATAATCGCAAATCACTCATCAGTATTGGATGATTACGTAACACAAGCCTGGCAGGCAAACAAAAATGAAGGCAGAAAAGATGCTAAAGCTGGCAACGGGGTTTGAGGTTACATCGGAGACTGTCTTTGGTGGTACTTTTCATACCTTTCCCTCAGTTTTCTATGTTCTTCAGCATTATATGAATGGGAGTGTTTACCTTTTTCTTACTATTTATGAGACTCTTATCTCCTCAAAGAATGTTAACCACTTGTATGTTATATGGATTGCATATATTTTCCCTTGTTCATGTCTCTTTTACTTTTGTGGATGAATTTTTGTAATATACATAATATTTAAATTATATATAGCTATATGTAACTATTTATAAATAAAAATAAATCCATATATATTATATTCCCTTGCAGTTTCTCCTACCATATTTATTCTTTTTTTCTTAGAAGCTTTCAGTCTACTTAGGGTTGTATAGTCCTCATTTATTTTTGAATGCATTTTATCATGTATGCCAAATGCTGCCTTGAGTATGTTTTGGAACATGCCTGAAAATCATGTATATAAAATTGAGTAAATTAATAAATAAAAGTAAATAAACAGTATGTTATCCTAGATGCTATATTCATTTTGGTGCACGTGGCTGCTGAAGGGCAAGCCAAACCTGCCTGGGAAGCTCGCAGGATGCTGTTTGTCAATGGCAAGTGAATCATAACATACTACAAAGTTTATAGAGGATATCCTTCCTGCTTTTAGAACCTGGGGAAGAAGTTTCTATTGAGCTGGTACTGCATGCCAGGCATGCAGAAAGATGTACTTTTACTCTTCTCATCTAGCCAAGAAACACTTATTTTTTCATATAGGAAGAAGAGAGTTTCTTTTTCTGTTATTGTTTGTGTGCAAATGCTTAAATAGAAAAGGATTCTGTTGGCTTTTCCTGGGGACTTCTGTTTCTACCTGGGTGAGTCATACAGAAATACATGTTTCAGTCCTTTTCATATATACAAAAGATAAAGTATATTCCACTAATTGGCTCAGGCCATATTTAGCAAATAAAAATACACCATGTCTAATTAAACTTTAAAAATAGCTCTAGCCTGGGTGGCTCAGCGGTTTAGTGATACCTTCGGCTCAGGGCATGATCCTGGAGCCCCGGGATCGAGTCCCCACATCAGGCTCCTTGCAGGGAGCCTGCTTCTCCCTCTGCCTGTGTCTCTGCCTCTCTCTGTGTCGTCCATGAATAAATAAATAAAACCTTTAAAAAATAGCTCTAACTGCTTACTTTTTGTAGTTTATTGACAAAAGCTGTACACAAGACAGCATCTTGACAAAGTCAATACGGGAGGGAAGAAAAATATAAAGGATGCCTGGCAAAGCCACCAGAAGGTTGGCATCCTCCTTCAGGCTTCTCCCCCCCACCCCCAAAATGGCCCCATGCACAGAATACCACCACATGGCTCCTCACAAGGCATGCTTCTTTTGTGCACTAGGGTGTGCCCTACTAATACCTATTCTAGATGCTTCAAAATATTTCTTTTTAATCATTAATTCAGTCATATTTGTTGAAGACTAACTGTATGGGAAGCAAATGCTGAGCTCTGAGAGATATGAAAATTGAGTTACAGCATAGTTATGGACTGATTGTATTCCTTCCACCCAGATTTCTACTTTGAAGCCCTGCCACCCTCCTTTCCTGAGTGAGGCAGTATTTGGAGGTAGTGTCTTGGGAGGTTATTAGGTTTACATGAAGTTATGAGTGTTGGGCACCATGATGGAGTTAGTGTCTTTATGGGAAAAGGAAGAAAGACTAGAAATTCTTTTCTTCTGGAGCACACAAAGAGGTCATGTGAGCACAGAGAGATGGTCGCCACCTTTAAGCTGGGAGAAGAGGTCATACGAACACAGAGAGATGGTGGCTGCCTACAAGCCAGAAGAAGAGGCCTCAGGAGGAAACCTATCTTGCCATCATCTTGAACTTGGACTTCCAGCCTCTAGGACTGTAAGAAATAAATTTCTGTTTTTTAAGCGCTGACCCTCCTCCCCACCAGCCTATGGTATTTTATTATGGCAGCTGGAGTAGATTAATGTAGTATTCTCAACAAGTTTAAGAGAAGAAAAATATTTAAACTTCTAAGATATCATAAAAACACCATTGAAGAGCTACAATGTTGTATTACTGTTGTACTTACTAATTTAAAAAATTTTCTCTTTCCTCATCTCTATAACACCAGAATATAGGCTCTGTGGAATAGTGAGTTCGGTTTTGTTTTGTTCACAGTTGTATTTCCAGCACCTAGGAAAGGATCTAACACATATTGGCACTTTTCAAATGTTTGTCAAATGCAATAGAGAATTACTGAACAACAAAAAGGGAACATAAATGAATTTTAACAGAAGGGATAAGAGAAAATCCCATATAGAAAGGTTATGAAGTTCTTCATGGCAGAGACGGAAGCATGGTTTGTCGAGTCTAAGAAAACAGTGTAAACAAATATGGGAAGTCATGAACTTTATGGGAAATCTGAAAACAGAGTGGGATGATTACTGGATTCATATCATGGAGAAACTTAAATGTTATGTGAAGCATTTTGAGCCTTATTCTGTAAGTTAATATTGCTTATGCTGCGCTCTATGGAATTAAGATGATAATAGATGATTCCATGAAAATGATGCTCTGTAGCATATAAATTTGGGATATGTTGTGTTTTCATGCCCCTCTTAGAGATCAAAGCAGATAGAAAGGCCCTAAGGACTCCTGCAGTAAAACCAACTTACCAATTTAACAACCCACCACACACACAAATCTCTATTTGCCTCTAACTAATTCATCAATTTTCAAATTTATTTGACTATGGAATCTTTTCCTCAAGAAGCATCTTTTAACTTGTGGATTGAATTTTTTACTGAGCTCAGTTTACCTCAGGTCACTGGAATCTGTGGGGAATTGAAGCACGGAGTGGCATCACTGCACTCTGTCTACCCTGTCCCATGACATGTTCATAAAGCCAGGCTTAATGCAGAGATCTGTTTCTAATCTAGCTGTGCAACTAATTCAGGCTATTTATTCAACCTCCATGAATTTTTTTCTTATGTAGCTGTAAAATGAAGACCTTGAATAAGACCATCGTTAATATCTGTGATCTTGTGCTCTATGATTCCCTTGGGAAGCTTAGACTTCAGCTGAGAGAGAAGAATGTCCTTGAGATCCGAGGACGAGATGACCTCAGATGTGGGATGATGTTGCAACTTCCTCAGAGTCCTGTTTCCAGGCTTTTACACTTCTTCTTCCTCTCTGGAAACATCATTTATACCCTAACATTTAACAGTTGAATCTATCTTCTGGCCTTATTTCTTGGAGAAGCAGGTAGAGATCTCTGGTATTGGCTTGGTCATAAAATTTTGTCAATTGGTCTGAAACAAAACTGTTAAGGTAAAAATTCTTCCCCAGATTTTGAAATTTTTTTCCATACTGCAATCCAATTTTTAGAATATTTGAGTTTGCTCAATCCTGATTATTATGATTAACAAACGAATAGGAGCATGACAAATAAGCATTATAAGAAATAGCACTAGACAGTTTGGTCAATTGTTTAAAAAGTGACTGACTTAAATTGCTTCCTAATACAGTCAGAGGAAATAAAATAATACAATAGCCCTTGTTAGTAATAAAACAGATTATTATTCTCTGTTCCTTTTAATCCACCAATCTGGCAAAGTGTGAGTTTTTTATTCATATATATAGATGAATAATATTTTTCCACCAATCTAAATTCAAAATGGTTGAAAGAGAAGACAGTGATAAATGTCATTTCTACATCATCCTTCCAGCTATTATTTCCTTTTTCCAAATAAAACCAATGTTTAGGTTTGCCTTAAATTAAAAATCTTGGGGATCCCTGGGTGGCTCAGCGGTTTGGCACCTGCCTTTGGCCCAGGGCATGATCCTGGAGACCTGGTATCGAATCCCACATTGGGCTCCCTGCATGAAGCCTGCTTCTCCCTCTGCCTGTGTCTCTGCCTCTCTCTCTCTCTCTCTCTCTCTGCCTTTCATGAATAAATAAATAAAATCTTAAAAAAATAAAAATCTTATATTTGTATATACAAGCAAATACCTATTTCTACAGCTCTTACCTCAATACATAATTTATTCTGAGCTTTTGGCAATGTGCATATTGATACTTTTGTAAAAGTAGAAGTAATGACACTCAAGATTATTGTGCATCTCAGAAACATCTTGAGCTCCGACCCATGTATCTATTGTCCTGCAAGCAACCTCATGTCCTAGGTTGCCATATTAATATCTTCAATTGTTTTGAGTGTCATGACTTGAATAAAATTGGAAAGTACAACTTAGAGTTTTCTAAATCTTCTTGATTTTCAGTTTATTATGTTTTTCTCTATACATGTGACTCTCTGTCTTCAAGCTTCTCCTTCCTCTTTTCTTCACATATGTAACTCTTATCCACTAAAACATGGCTCCTGCTTTGGCTTCTATAGGAAGTCTGTCCTGAGTGCCCCCAACCCAGTCTAGTGTTATTCCTTTGTGCTCTGTTGCAGCTACCTTGTCATGTCATATTGTCCATGTTTTTTTTTTTTTAACCTGTCTCCAATCCCCACTAGCTTGATAAATTTGAAGGCATGAATTAAGTTTTTCAAAGTTGAATTTTTATCTAACTCGAAGCTTGATAAATACAAAGTTACTCAGGAAATAATTGATGATTGAGTGAAGAGAAATAGAAAATATTAAGTTATCAGTGGATAAAATGGATTGTACAATCAATTTATTTGTAAAACCCAAGACTTGCAAGAAACACACACATGCATACACATACACACACACACACACACACACACACACACATACAGTGTAGCCTAGTGGTTATCAGTGAAGTCTGTAGAGTCAAATTCTTCACATCTCTGCATCAATGCTTAGCTGTGGGCCCTGGACAGCTCACTTAACCAGTTTGTGGCTCTGCTTTTTACATGTAAAGGGAGAATAATAACAGTCTCTAATTCATAACATTGTGAGGAAAAACTATACATGTATAGTTTGAAACAAGGCCTGAGTAAGAGTAAGATAAATGCTAATTATTATTTATTAAGTAATGATAGAGGTTTGGAATCCATCGTAATTTGGCTCAGATAATTTGACATGATTAACAAATTCATGTATAAATAAATCTGTCACTTCCATATTTCAGTGAAAAAGTCATAACTTACTCATTTGCTAAAGGCAAAAATCTGGGGATTATCCTTGACTCATCCCGATGTCTCATCTTTCCCCTCCCTCCTTCCAATCTGTCACCACTTATGATGATTCCATCTTCTAAATGTCTCTCAAATCTGTTCACTTTTCTCTAACACCTTCACCTGCTGCTTTATTCAAGGCCATGTTATGTCTTCTTTGGGTTAGCTTGAGAGCCCCTAATCTAATCATGCTGTTTCCAAGTTTATTCTTTTTAAATTCCATTTCGGGCTTCCAGAAAGGCTAATTTTTATTATATCACTTTCTGGATGAAGACCCTTCCATGGTTCTTCTTCCTGATGTCTCAGTTCCTTAACTTCTATTGTAGTATCTGGTAATCTGTGGTCTGTGCCAATCTCTCCAATTTTCTGCTTTCCCAGTTTTATACTGTATACTTCATCCTTACTTTCAGTTCTTACACTGGGCTAAGACTCCTCCTGAGTCTAGTCTTCTTCTGAAACAATTTATTTTTTCTCTTCTACTCCCTATTCTTTTAAATCTCCAATGTCTTCAATGATTTTTGCAAAGGTAAAGAGATTCCTATACCAAAAAATTGGAGAACTGCTGTGCTAAGGCAGTGACCTGGTCAGGACAGTTTAAAGTGAACCCACAATATACATGCCATAGGGATTCTAGTCAAAAGGAAGGAAACTTCAAAGGCAGTTACCATTAATATTTTCTGAGAGATAAGAAGATTACTGAATGCATCATGAAACACATAAACAGAGATACTTTTAAAAAACAAGATGCAAAAGATAGAGGAGATTCAAAGTACAAAAAGAGCTCTTAGAAGTTAAAAATGGACCAACAATAATGAAAGAAAGATTGAAAGATAGAACAGAGAAACTCCCCCCAAAAAGCAGACTATAAAGAGAAAATGTAAGAGACCAGAAATTTAGAAGACTTTTCTGAGATACTCAACAGCTGAGTAACAGGAATTTCAAAAAACAAAAAAGAGGGGAAAAAGCAGCAACTAGATTAAGAGGAAATAATGAAGGCAATGATTCAAGAAATTTTTCAGAACTTAAGGTCATGAGTTTCCAGGCTGAAGACACACCTGGGCACCAGTGTGTTCAGCACCAACCTGCATACTTGCAAAATTTGAAAATGCTAAGAACAAAAAGAAAGATGCTAATTGCTCTCAAGGAAGGGAAGGAACAGGTTCCAAACAAAGAAATAAGAATCAAAATAGCATTAAACTTATCAATGACAACACTGGAAGATAGAAGATAACAGAGCAGTTTTCTAAAGCAATCCTGATGACAATGTTTTGCAACATGAGTTTTGTATAGCAGAATCTCAATTGGTGTGAACATTGATCAAAGACATATTTGGACATGCAAGGTCTTAAAAAATTGGTTCCATGCATCCTTTCTAAGGAAGTGAACAGAGAATGTACTCTGCCAAAATAAGAAGATAACTCCAAGGAAGATGGAGTGCTAGGACCCAGGGAATAGAGAAACAACATTAAAGAAAAGTATAAGAAGTTCCCATGATGGGGCAGCCCCGGTGGCTCAGCGGTTTAGCCCCGCCTGCAGCCCAGGGCATGATCCTGGAGACCCGGGGTCGAGTCCCACGTTAGGCTCTCTGCATGGAGCCTGCTTCTCCCTCTGCCTGTGTCTCTGCCTCTCTCTCTCTCTCTCTCTCTGCATCTCTATGAATAAATAAATAAAATCTTAAAAAAAAAAGAAGAAGTTCCCATGATGGAGGGCCTTAGATGATTGCTGAGCAACCAGGCTAGAGACAGCTCAACTAGGGCCAACTGGAATGGGAAGAGGCTCAAATAGAGACTTCAAGGAGGTATATTAATAGAAAACTAACAAGAGGGTACATAAGACTGGAACTAAGAACACAAACTCTGCAGTCGGATCACATGGGGTCAAATACACCCTTTCACTGTGAACCTGTTTTCTTTACACCTCCCATTAATTACAGGGATAATGAAAAACCTATCTTGTGAACTTTAAGTGAATCTATAAATGCTTAGAGTAATGCCTGACATAGTTAAGTATAATACTTATGTCACCTTAAGAATAGGTAGAGGGGTGCCTGGGGGACTCACCCAGTTGAGCACTTGACTCTTGGTTTTGGCTGAGGTCATGATCTCAAGGTCCTAGAATGGAACTGCACATCAGGCTCCATGCTCAGTGCAGAGTCTGCTTGTTCTCTCTTCCCCCTGTGCTCCTCTTCTCCGTCATGCTCTCTCTCTCTCTCAAATAAACAAATAAAATTTAAAAATAGTTAATAAAAAAGAGTAGGTAGGTAGATATAGATAATAGATGATGCATAGATAGATAAATAGATGATAGATAAAGATAGAGAATAGACAGAAAACATTGTATATCAGAGGCTAGACTGAGGAATAAATTGATGAGAATTATGTAGAAAACTGAGAAAACATAAGACAGACACTAACTCCAAGGAACAAAGATTTACATACCAAAGGAAAAGTAACCAAATTATAAGAGAGCTATTGATCATATTTACATAATAATAGTAATATAAACACTAAATATTGACCTAACCAAACTATCTTATAACTATATTAGGGGGAATAGAAGACAGGAAGTGTGAGTAAATTGGTGGCATAGGTGCATGCATGAAACAGCTATGGAGTATATTACTCTTCTATAGTGGGATGTCAATAAAGATATCTAAAACTAAAAACATGGAAAAAAAATCTGTATATTTAGCAATTATGAAACTAAAAATCAAAATGATATATCAGAGAATTTTTAAAGATTTATTTATTTATTTTAGAGAGGAGGGGCAGAGGGAGAGGAACAGAGAGTCTTCATTTTTTTAAAAGATTTTATTTATTTATTTATTTATTTATTTGAGAAAGAGAGAGTAGGGATAGAAGCAGAGGAAGAGAGAGAGTCTTTTTAGTTTTTTTTTTTAAAAGATTTTATTTAGTTAGTTGAGAGAGAAAGAGAGTGTAGGAGCAGGAGCAGAGGGTGAGGGAGAGAAAGAATCTCAAGCAGACTCTGTGCTGAGCATGGAACCCAATAAGGGGTTTTATCTCACTATTCTGAGTTTGTGACCTGAGCTAAAATCAAGAGTCAGACATTAAGCCTAATAACCGAGCTACCCAGGCACACCAGGGAGAGTCTTAAGTAGATTGCACTGAGTGTGGAACCGGATGTGGGGCTTGATCTCATGACTCTGAGATCATGGCCCTGAGATCATGACCTGAGCTGAAACCAAGAGTCCGACACTTAATGGACTGTGCCACCCAGGCACCCTAATACATCAGAGAATTTAAAGTAGTTGTATCTGGGGAATAAGTTATTGGAATACACTTTTTTTCCCCCTAACAAACATTGTATAACTCTTTGACTCTTTAAAATATGTGTACATGTATTTTATTTAAATATTAAAAGGCAAAGAGAATAGAAAGGATGAATCAGAAGAGGAAGAAGAAATGGTAACTGTAGAGGAAACAGAGATAATGGGATAAAGAGACAGGAACTTAAAAACAAGTTTCAATAACATGCATAGAAATATTTCCAGGCTTAGTGAAGTAATTTGTAACAAAAACAAGTTGCACTGAAAATGGAGCAAAGAGAACTCTTGGTAATAAAAAGAAAGAAACAGGATTGCCAAAACAAAATATTCAGTGGTAGGGGTGGGTAACTGGCAGCCACATTAGTAAACTGGAAGTTAATATATAAGAAATCTCCTTAAAAGTGAATTAAAAAGTCAAATTTAAAAGATTAGAGAAATATTAAGGGATTGCAGCACAGTTTGAGGAGACCAATATCTGTTAGTAGTTTGAAATAAAACAGAGAGAAAGAACTAATCCAGGAAGTAATAAAATAAAGATTCCTGGACCTAAGAAAGCTTCAGTTGGAACTGTTCCTGAAATACTGAGGAGCAATAGTGAATCCAGGCAAATCCTGATGGTATTTCTGATCTTCAGTGATAAAGAGAAAATGTAATATCTTTTGGAGAGAAAAAAATTCCACTAAAGAATATGATGAGATTACTGTCAAGATCTCCCAGGATGACAGCACAGCAGTACTTCCAAAGTTCTTCAGGAGATTTTTACTCATCTGGAATCCTATGCAATGCTTATGATCACAATGATTTCAAACACAAAGCACTCATCTACTCCTCTCTGAGAAAGAAAAAAGAAATCAGTCAGGGATATATGCTAGCAAAAAACAAAACAAAACAAACAAAACTCAACGGAGAAGGTATATATATAACACAAGAAAGACCGAGAAGTGAGAGAAGAAATCAATAAAACTTAGAATAGGTTCAAGTGACTACTGATAATTAGGTTGAAACTTTTGAGACAATCGCTGAGACTGGATTGTTAGGAATGGAAAAAGATTCAATGTAAAAAAAATTAAAATTCTATATGATTTTAACAAATTATGATTGTTTTAGAGGAGAGCTAGAGAGTAAAACTGCAAAAATTCTTACCTTAGATATTGGTTAATTCCTAACATCGATGTAAAGAGATATATCTACTGAGATTTTGAGGTCACCCTATTAGAAGAGAAATAGGATTTAAAACAACAAAAGATATTGGAGAAAAAAATCAGAGAAAAAAATCTCAATGCAGCAAGAAGAAAATGAAAGAAAAAAAAGAGATAACCTCCTTTTTTGCTCTTAAGAGGATTAATGTTCAGTCACACACACACAAAAAAAGTTGTTTTAGTTTCAATGGCAGTACTTGATCCTATAATTCCCATTCGTCTTTGTGTAATGCCTGATATTTCTTATTGTTTCCTGGCTCTTCTGTTACAGCTAGTGTATCTCATTACAGTTTCTACGACAGTCCTGAGTTAAATGTAAGGCTGAGTTCCATAGAGGCCACCTTGGAAGGGACAATGGCTGTTGTCTTTCCCCATTGCCTCCTGTATCTTCATCCCTGGATCTTCAGTTTCGTATGCTCATGAATGTCGGTATTTTGATTGCTGGAAATGGCTCTTCCTCTTTCTACAGCAGTGAATCTAATTCTTTATTCTAGAAGTGGTGGGTCATGCATTATTAATTCTTTATTACATAATAGTTTACCAAAAAAATATACAAAATAAAGTATGTAATGAAGCATAACAACAAGATGAAAACCTAGAAACCCAGCTGCTAACTTGGAAACTACTTACACTTTTTCATTTACTTCCACAATCCCAATCCCCTGACATTACATGGAGGCAACCATTACTCTACATTTTGTTTTTATTATCTCCAGGCTTAAAAAAAAGTCTAGTAAAAATTACTTAAATACTCATATAATACAAAATTAGTTTTGTTCTCTTCCATTTGTAAAATCAAAAGAAATTACAAAGAATGAAAATACAGGGAAAGCCCTCAATTTTTAATTTTAATTTTTAATTTAAATTAAATTTAATTAACATATACTGTATTATTAGTTTCAGAGGTAGAATTTAGTGATTCATCAGTTGCATACAACACCCAGCACTCATCATGAGTGCCCTCCTTAATACCCATCACCCAGTTACCTTTTCTTCCCACTCTCCTCCCCTCCAGCAACATTTAGTTTGTTTCCTAGAGTTCTTCAGCATCTATGATTTGCATCCCTTTCTGTTTTTGTCTTATTTTAGTTTTTCCTTCTGTTCCCCTATATTCATGTTTTTTCTTAAATTCCACATATGAGTGAAATCATATGGTATTTGTCATTCTCTGACTGACCTATTTCACTTAGCACAATACCCTCTAGTTTTATCCACATCATTTATTAAAACAACTAAGTAGCAATAAATACAACCTTAAACACAAATTATGATGCCAAATAATATGAAATCAGAGAGGACAAGGAATTGCAAGTTAGCATCTACTAGTTCAGACATAAGGGAGAGAGCAGTTTTTATAAGAGTAATCTAGAAAAGCTCATCCAATGATCTTTTGCTTAGACAGGGATTTGAGGATGTAAGTGGGCCATGGAAGGTGGAGAACTGTCTTGTAGAAATAGTCCTGTTGCTGAGGGAACAACCAAACTGATGTCTTATTTTTATTGTTTGTGACCTGTTGTCACAATCCATGGTCTGTGCAGAAAATTAGTGGGATTAAGGAGAAAAAAGAGACCATTGTTCTGTTATGACCTACCAGTGATGTAAACACCCAACTTGAAGGAGATATGCTCAAAGGGAAATGAAATAACAGACTTGATGAGAGTGTGTTTCAGAAGAAAATACCTCACTCAAAGCTCCAGATTATCCCAGTTCCCCAACTCCCATCCTTACCATTTCCAGCCATAGCTAATGTTTAGCACAAGCTTCCCTGTTAAGGAGGCAGGCCACATAAAAAAGAAGTTCAAGTAGGGCCTTTGCAGAGATGCTGCAAAGAAAAGGAGGCAAGGGACAGAAACAAAAGGCATACAAAGAGCATGCATTACATGAAAAATTTTCTTATGGAAAAGGAAAAATTATCCAGAGTAAATAAAAACTAATATAGATCTCTAAAAACTAAAGAAAGAAAGATGTCAGAAAGGAGGTTCACATACTCAAAGTAGAGTATACAACAGCTGAGAGAAGATAAAAGTGAGCCAGCCTGTGACTAATCAGGGACATACAAATGGAAACACTGATGAAGTACCATGCAGCAATCAGATCTGGCAAGAATTAAACATCTAATAGCATTGAGTATTCTCACTGAGAACAGAAAAAACTTTTATCACATTCCTAATGAGAGAAGAAATTGGTACAATCACTTTAGGGAGGAGCACCGAGTCAAGATTAAAATGCAAAATTTAAGATCCTGAAATTCCATTCCTAGGTTTTCTCCAGTGGGAGAAACTCTCACAGGGGTGTGCAAAGATATTCATATATAAGTTTGTGTATGAATGTTAAGGACAGTAATAGTGGAAAATTATAAATATTTAAAAATTATAAATAACTCAGTGTTCATGATTAGGAGAAGGGAAAAACAAATTATAGATATTCTTTTTTTTTGTGAATTGTAGATATCCTAAGATGAAACTATATATAGTGAAATAAACTGGAGGTGTTTGCATCAATGTAAATAATGTTGAGTAAAAAAAGGTACACATGGATTTGTATACTTGCAAAAATCATTTATTCATTTATTTATTCAGAAAATACACTGAGTATTTGTTTGAGGCATCGGGAATATAACAGTGAGCATGACACACAATAATCTTCCCTCATAGAGCTTCCATTTTAGGAGATGATAACAGACAATAATCAAAATATATGAGTAAATGATACAGTCTACTTGAAGATGAGTGATATTGGTATTATAAGAAGAGGAAGATCTCTCTCTTTTCTCTCTCTCTCACTCTTACTTTCTCTTGCCACATGAACGATGAAAAAAGTCATGTGAGGAGGACACAGCAAGAAGGTGCCAACTGCAAGCCAGGAAGAGAGCTCTTACCAGCACCCGAGCATGCTGGCACCGTGATCTTGGACTTCCAGCCTCGAGGACCATGGGAAAATAAATTTCTGCATTTTAAGCAATCCAGCCTAAGCATTTTTGGTATGTCTGAGTCAGCTGCCTGAACTGTCTGAGGCAGGAGGATGCTAAAAAGGTTTAGTGTCTTGGGAACAATGGATCAAAACATTTAAAAAAGATACAGGTAGGGGTGCCTAGGTGGTTCAGTCAGTTGAGTGTCTGGCTCTTGATGTCATCTAAGGTCATGATCTCCAGTTCGTGAGCATGGAGCCTACTTAGGATTCTCTCTCTTCCTTACCCTCTGCCCTCCCTCCTTGCTCTCTTTCATGCACGTGTGCACACCCTTTTCTTTAAAAATTAAAAAAATAAATAAATAAAAATAAACAAACAAAAAAAGATAGGAATAATAACCAAATTTGTAATAGTGGTTCCTTGTAGTACAGAGAAAGTCTTGAGATTGGGCAGGGGGCAGTGGTGTTAATTTTTTTTCGTTCTTTAGTGTTCCCCATTTCTCTAGTTAAGTGGTAGGTATATAGCTATTTCATTGTATTTTAAATATATTTTTGTGTACCTGAAATATTTCATTAAATGTGAAAAATTAACACAAAGCTCAAAAGAGAATGCAAGAGAAAACCTTTAAAAAGGACTTTTAAAAAGATTGAAAGCTGAGATAAAATCGACACAAAAGAATGACTGAAAACAGAGACATAAGAGAAAGGTTGGAAGAGAAGACAAACAATAGAATACAAGTTGGTAAGGAATAATTTCAAATACATAAATGAACACTAAATGTTAATGGATTAAATTTTCTACTTAAATTTAGAGACTCTTGGACCATGTTTAAGAAATTAACAGAGTAATATCAGAAAACACTGTTTATAGAAAGTTTACCTTAAAAAAATAAAAAGAATGGGAAAGGATGAAAAGGATAAGAAGCAAAATGTAACAGAAATAAAAAGAGTGCCAATATTAATAAGATGATTCAGACAAAAAGCATAAAAATATAAAAAAGTGAGATATTATTTAGCAAAAAGCAATTTATCAGAAAGATAATGCTAACTTTTGTGCCCCTGAAATAGGATTAATATTTACAGAGAAAAACTATTAGCAACACAAGGAATTATTAGCAAATCCAGAGTGGAGAGGAAAACTCAGAAACTGACAGCTAAAAAAAAAAAAAAAAAAAAAAGAAAGAAAATCTAAAAAGGATTTGAGCAACATCATTCATAAGTTTAATTGTTATAGATTTACAACAAACTTTATATAAAAAAATTAAAAATGCCAATGGATCACTTCGTATTATTGATCCTATATTAGGCTATGTATAATTTCCATAAACATAAAAATGATATATAAATAATAAAGACCATATTATCTGAACTGGACTATATATATAATTTGGACAGGAGTAAAAATCTGCCCAATTGGAGATTAAAATATGGTATATTAAGTCAGTTTAAAGAGGAAATCAAACAGAGGTTGAAAATGAAGAATAAACAACTATGAATGTTTTATAGCCAAAATCTATAAAGCTGTACTCAGAGGTAAATTTACAGCCATACCTGCATTTTTTAGAAAACAATAATTTGGAAAAAGAGTGGCTAGAAAGGAACTACAAAATAAACCAAGGGGAATTAAAATTACAAAATTAGTTAAACTAAAACGTTAATTAAAATTAAAGCAAACCCTTCCTAGCTGTCTGTGGCGACACCAAGTTGGTAGGTTAAAAACAGCTGTGGCGAGGGTATGTACACTACAGAAATTAACAAATGCTACAAATCAGGAATTTCCCCTCAATATTTCCCACTCAACCCACCTCTACCCCCGTGAGACAGTTAAGGGCACAGTAACCTTTTTTTTAATTTTTTATTTATTTATTTATTTATTTATTTATTTATTTATTTATTTATTTATTATTTATTTATTTATGATAGTCACAGACAGAGAGAGGCAGAGACATAGGCAGAGGGAGAAGCAGGCTCCATGTACCGGGAGCCCGACGTGGGATTTGATCCCGGGTGTCCAGGATCGCGCCCTGGGCCAAAGGCAGGCACCAAACTGCTGCGCCACCCAGGGATCCCCACACTGACCTTTGAATAAAGAATTCTCCTTGTAAAAATGCATCCTATAGCAATAGCAAGTGTCTCAGCCATCAGTTGAAAGTGAAAGAATCCCCAAATCAACCTGAATTACATTGAAAGGACGTTTGTTATTTCACATAATAGGGGTTCAGAAGCCAGGCATAAACTGATGGACTAAGTGGCTCAGTAGGGTTATTAAAGACCCAGGTTCTTTCTTGTGTTCTGTTGCTCATAGAATTTACTTCATCTGAAGGCTAGTTTCCCTCTTGATTGGAAGATGGACTGCAGATGTGAGGATGGCATAAACCTCCCCCTTGATCACAGAATCTAAGTTTTTTCTTTTAGTATATTTGAGCCAGCTCAGGTCATGTGTGCACCTCAGGATCAAGACGGTTGCCAGGACAAGGCACACTCAGTCTCATCTGGGGACTAGGCAACTGCTTGAATAGTCAATGTTCTTCTGGGCCCACATTTATCTCTTAGGTAAAAAAAGAAAAAAAACAAAAAAGAAAATCTGCCAAACAATAAAAATGGTAGTTATTGTAGAAACACATTTATATAGAAAAAACAATACTCATGTATGCGAGGAATGGAGAAGGATGAAAGAGGATGAAGAAAAGGGAGCCAGAACCATGTGAAGGACATTGGACCCAAACCACAGAGGCTGTGTGACTTTGGGCAAGTTATTTAACCTCTCTGGTCTCAGGGTCTTTAACTATAAAATGAAGATAATAGTATTGACCCTTTCAGGATTGCTGTGAGGATTAAATGAGAGAATATGTATAAAGTTCGCTGAATGGTAGTCAGTAGATGTTCAATGCTATTTCCCTCTTCTTTTTGTGTGAATATATATAAATTTTAGCTGAAAGATTTATAAGATTTTAAAGTATCTTCTATTAAAAAAATAAGATAAAATAAATGAAAAGAAGGGTTCCGTATAAAAGAGATGGGAAACAATGGCACTGACCATTGTTTAGGACCTGGTAAATGTGACATCTGGCTTGGGCTCCAGTATATTATCTACAGGCTGAGGCTGCCAGAGGGTGAGGCCGATGGGGTGCCTAGTGAGGAGCATTCACTCTTAAGGGAAACAAAATATGCTTTTCTTGTGCAAAAAAATGTAAAAGTATTTTATTTCAAAATATGCTTTTATGCTTCATAATGCAACAGAGTGAAAGCTTTTATCATTGCTTTTATTTATTACCTTAAAAGAAATAATCTTTTCATTCTAAAGCGAGCGTACTGCAATCTTACAAAATGTTATAATACATGTTTTTAAAATATTGCATTCGGTGTAAGTGCAATGCCGAATAATCTGTCAGCAGCTTCCTCACACCCTATGAAGCCCGTCCGTGTGCATTTTCAATCTTTATTTGCACGTGCATAGTTTCAGTCAGTGGTATTCAGAGGGTGTACATGATTTTATTTTATTTTTTTTAATTTATTTTTTTTGTACATGATTTTATATCTTCGTTTCTGAATATAACTGTAAGCATGTATTTACATGTTGCTATATGATTTAAAAACCCTACTATTGCAGTGCTGCTCTATTGGTCAGATGGGGTTATGAGATGCTCCCCACCTCGACCCCCCCATTTTAATCACAATAGATGCTCCCTGCCTGGCCCTGGAAAGGAAAGATGGTAAATTCTGTTGAAGTGCTTCCAAGATATCCGAAGGCATCACTACCCCAGTGTGTGCTGATGGGTGTTTTATTTTGTTTTGTTTCTCTTCCACAGTGAAATAAGAAATCAAGTCCAGGGCCGAGTTCAAGGCATTCATCCCTTGGCCTGCAGCCAGGCTCACAGCGCTTGGAAGTGGGCTCCCGCCTGGGGAAGGACAGAGGGGCCCTGTGCACAGCTCGGAGCAGAGCAGGCCGGTGAGGCGGCTCCACTGTGGGTCCCTCCTGGCTGCGCCCAGTGCCAAGTCCGTTTGTGCTCTCTCATTGAACCTGAACAAGGACTGCGGTGCAGCTGCTAATGATGTCGTGTCAAAACTGAAGCGAGGACACCATAGTGATGGGAAGTGGCTGCCAGAGAACCCTGCGGGGTGAAATCCCGCCTGAAAGCACAGGAAAGTGACACTAACAAGTTCGTGCCCACATACCCATTGGGGGGAAGACAGATTGTGTTATAGATCAATATAAAAAAAAGAGAAAATGCAAATCAGTCGTCCTCCAGTGACTAAACAAATTATATTAAACCAACAAATAATTACCGGTCCCCAGTATTTGCAGCCCCCCTGTGCTGGAAGCTGGAGAGCCAGCTGGGGAGTGGGCCAGCAGGAAAGCTGAGTGCACTCTGGGGTTCAAGGCTCAGCTCTAAGGTTGGCTGCAAAATTTGGCAAAGGTACATGCTTTTCTGTGAATTTGTGACACATTTGTAAGTATATAAAATAATGTTTGCCTTATGTGTCGTGTGGAGAAAACTGATGAAAGAATCAGATGTAAACTGCTGGGGGCATAAGGAACAAGCAGGGGCTCCCTTAGGGAAGCAAGAAAAAGCTAATTAAGAGATTAAAACATTTTGATAGAATGATCATCGCTGTTCATAATCATGATCCTCGTAACAGTTGAAATGCGTTATGACTTTTAAGAGAAAAGCTCATTTCTGTTAGTGTGGTTTTGATGTTCAGTTCATTTAATTATGTATTCCTGAAAGGCCCCCTGTTTGAAGTATATATCATATCATAAATATTTAATTATCTGAAAATTAAGCTAACCAGCATTCTCCATCTTATTCTAGATAAATAATTTACTTTTACTAATTCTAATATAAAAGCTGCATCCTTTTATTTTCCTGGTTATTTCTGATTATAAAAGAATTGCATACTCAGTGAAAATTTGGGTAGCAGCTGGAACAGTAAAAACACAGAGAAAAATATCTCTAACTCCATATCCAGGAAACCAACTATAAAGGTTTTCCCTATGCTTTTTTTTTTAAGAGTAATTGAATCCATACTTAATATACTTCGAATTTTACTTTTGAGATTTAGTGTTATTTAAGAGCATTTTTCTCTGGTAGAGAGATGGTTGATAAATGTAATTTTAAAAGCTGTATAGTATCTGTATAAATAAAATAAAATGTATAAAAATATATTTAAAAATACATTTAAAATACATTTAAATACATTTAAAAAATAAATGTATAAAATAATATCTATTTTATTGATATATTATTTAATTGTCTAAGATCATATTATAAGACAGTTTTCATGTGTTCATCAAAAATACCCTTAGGTTGAGTATTTGTCCACATTTCATATTTTTTCCTTACAGTGAATAGATTCCTCAGAAGTAGAATTACTATGTCAATATGTATTGAAAAATAAAACTACTCCTGCTAATATCACCAAAACTCTTTGCAGAAAGTTTCAACTTGACTCTCACTAGCAGTATCTAAGTGGGCTCCATCTGTTATTCCTCATTTCTTTAATCTTAGTGCTTTAACATTTGAAATAATCTTATTTTTAATTGGATTTGTTTAATAATTAGGAAGCTGATCTCTTTCAAATGCTAGCTACTAGCCATTTATACTTTATTTTATGTTGTGGTTTATTAGTTCATGACCTTTGTTTAAAAGATGACTTTGCTTAGGTGAAATGGACAGGTGAATAGTTTAGACCAACTTGTCCAACTGAAAGTAACTAGGAAATATGACAAAATATCTGGTAAGCAGCATCAGAGAGCTAATAATTCAGTGTACCACTGAGCTAGGATGCAGAAGGGAAGTGAGGTCAGCTAGGTAAGGATGGGATTTTTATTTCAGGAGTCTTTTGTTGGTTTCAGAAGGAACAGCTGAGAGGTTGAATTATCATTTAGGAAGCTTGTGATACAAAAGGATTTGACATCTATCAAGGGGAAAGATGAGTCTGGTGAATCTCTATCACTTTTAACTGAGACCCTGAAATCTCCTCCCAAGTAGTAAACTAAAAGTCCACAGTACTTACCAGGCACTAGAGCTTGCCTGAGAATAACCTTAATTATTGACATAAAATTAAGGCTGTCAAGTGCTAGTGCTCCCAAGCCATCTTGTAAAAACAAATGTAAATCATCCTAGGCTTGACCTTATTTCCACAAGTATTACCCAAATACAATGTATTGAACGCTTCTTTTATGTCACTCAAATTTTTTCCAGGCTTACCTCTTACTTGAGCTAGAAAGAGAGCAGTCAGTGCTTTGTGCAGATGCAACCAGACAGTCCTTCACCTGAGGCTGCACCAGATCCCTCTCACTTCCTACCTGGGCTTCTCCACTGCTCTGGCAGGGATGCCTGAACCAACCCACTCTACTCACCAGGCACAATTCAGAACTGTAGAAAATTAACACCTGTGGGAATCTCCTTTGAACATGGATGATGACGGAGATGGCGATGGATACTGATCCTGCTTTCCTCCCTCAGAAATGCATTTCGTAAAGCTCCTTTGGGGGTTTGATGGGCCTGAGTACCAAAAGCCCATATCTGGTGCCAACTTGACACAGACAACTACCCTGCATCGACTTGTCCTCTTTCCTTATTTCACTCCTCCCATTCCTCATTCCTGTTTCCTGGGATCACTTGCCAAATAAAGCACTAGCGTGAAACTTCTGGTCTCAGGTTCTACTTGGGAGGGAACCCAAACTAATATAGTCAGTATCAAAAAGAACCTCAGAAAACACATCCCCAGGATGGGATTTCACAGCTGGATCACTTACTGGTCAGATGGAAATAAGGATGCCGTTTCTGGTAGCGAATGGGATGTGGTGATTGCCCTGGCATGAGCAGCACCACAATTAGTGCTGTCATGAAAGCAGAGAAGATGGGGTTGAGGTAAAAGGAAAGTAGTGGTTTATACGCTTGCTGTGGCCTTTGAATGGTATGGGGGAAAAAAAGGTAATTAAAATCTGGCTTCGACAAATCATGAGAGACTCCTAACTCTGGGAAACAAACAAAGGATTGTGGGAGGTGGGCAAGATGGGTTGATTGGGTGACGGGCACTAAGGAGGGCACTTGATGGGTGAGCACTTGGTATTATACTATATGTTGGCAAATTGAATAAAAATAAAAAATCTGGCTTCTGTTGGTTGCTTTGAAAGCCTTGAAAACAATAAAGTGACATGCTTGTACCACTTATCAATTCTAACACTCTGTGAAATGTAGAGGGTCACTTAAGGCAGGGTATGTGCAGCCCCTCATCTCCTATAGCCATAAGGGCCCAGCATCTAACTTCTATATTTGCAGAGCTGCAAAGGAGAATAAAAGAATCCACAGCCTTAAAAAGTCTCCTATAGTGAAAGCCTGATCAGAAAATGATGGCATCTGAGACCCGGGAGGAAGATATGTATGTAGATGAGCTCAGAACTTTGAATCCTAGATTGCCTAAACCCCCTGGGCCAACAGAAGCAGCATTGTTCCTCTTTCTAGAAGCATGGACTCTCTTTGCTTGCAGACAGAACCTTCAAAGACCTCACCTGAGAGATGCCTCACTAGATGACATTTGTCCTATTTTAGATCTACTTCCACTATCTCTCATTGCCGCTGATAATTACAATCAAATATCAGCAGAGTCAAAGCAAGAAAATCCAGTCTCTGCTTTAAGAGGAAATAATTTGTAATATGACTCAGTGGGAAAATTCACTTGCACAGCAGCACTCATCCATGACTTGGGTTTAACAACCTTCCAAGGGCAACCAGAGCCTATCTTACTACATTCCTTGAATGGTTCCTGAAGTTTGGATATGGCAAGGGAGATAGAGCTTCCACACGGTTTCAGCACAGTATTGAGG
Organism: Canis aureus; assembly: GCF_053574225.1. Classification (NCBI taxonomy): domain Eukaryota; kingdom Metazoa; phylum Chordata; class Mammalia; order Carnivora; family Canidae; genus Canis; species Canis aureus. The sequence continues at coordinate 50,629,003 of NC_135631.1, forward strand.
AAGGGATCAAAAGACCCAGGAAGGTGGAAATGATGACATGTACTTATCACGTAAGACCAGAAGATATAGGATCTCCCTAGGCTTCCCAGGGGTGCCCTCAGGATATTCAGATCACTGTGGCAGTAAGGAATACACTGCAAGGGGAAGGCAACAGCATCTTTAGGTATGATTGTTCCTTGGAATTTATGGTAAGTACATACTGTAATAGACAGAGGCTCATAGTGTTGATGACAATGATGAGATTGTGGAATGGCAGCGTCAAGTGTGGCACTCAGCCACCAGAGGCACAGTGGATACCATCACGGTAATTACAGAAATTAGCACCAGTGCTGGAGGGCAAGTTAGGTGCCTTGGGGACAAGGATATATTCTGAGGAGTGAGATAGATGGATAACTTTCTAGGAAGTTGCTTTACTTTATCCAAATTGGGAAAAAAAGCATCAAAAACTCAACAAATATCAAACAGATGAATTATTGGTGGTATAATTATACAATAGAATTATCTTTAGCAATGAAAATGAACAACCCCAGTTACATGCAGTAACATGAAAAGGCAAACTTAATATTGGTCAAAAGAAGTCAGGCACAAAGAATATTGAATGGTTCCATGTATATAAAGTTCAAAAAACAAGCAAATCTAAAATAGAACAAGATAAAATCACATGATCATCTTTCTTCCACATCTTAATAAATGCAGAAGAAAATGTGTGATAAGATTAAATACTCCTTAGCAAACTAGAAATAAAAAGAACCTATAGCAATGAACATAATTTATTAATGAAATATTGAAAGTTTTTCCTTTTAAATTGGATGCCCACTACTAGAGATCCCTAGCTAGGAAAATAAAGCACAATAAAGACATATTATATATTATATATTATATATATATATTCTCTATATATATATGGAATGGAAGAGAAGAAGAAAAATTATCATTATTTGTAGATACCATGATTATAGATGTAGAAAATCTAGAAACTATACAAACTATTAGAACTAATGAGTGACCAACAAAATCACTGTATAGAATCAAATACACATGTACCATTTAACTCCCATATACCATCAACAATTAAAAAATAAAATTAAAAGTTATGCTACTCACAATGACATCAAGAAGCAAAGCTGTATATCTTCTTCTTGGATTAGAAGTTTGGATATTATTAAGGTGCCAACTTTTTATGAATTGAATTAATTGATAAAATCACTATTCTTAAAAAACCAACAGGTATGCATATGTGCAAACTGAATCGCTAATTTTAAAATGGATGAAGAATTTGAATTCCAAGACAAACTAGAAGAAGAATTTAAAAAGTTAAAGTACTTATACTCTGGAGATCAAGACTTATAACTAAGCTAGATTAATTAAGATTGTATTATTAGTGCAAAGATAGATGAAGGTGAACAGAATATAGAGTACAGAACCAAACTATATATATATTCACCTGACTCATGACAAAGACATTATTGAAGAACAGTTGGGAAAGGACAATTAATAAATGGTGTTGAATTAACTGCATATCCATAAGAAAAATAATTATTTTTATCTTTAGCTCGTACTGTGAAATAATTTTATGTGTGTATGTTTCTGCCTCTGGTTCCTAACACAGAGCTCCTAAAACCCTTGTAATTTTCTAAGTGATAAAAGCACTAGGAGAATCTTTGTTTTCATATTTGATCTTTGCCACTAGCTCCTGACAGAGCCCTTAAACCCCTTGGATTTTGCCATGTTGATAAGAACATCTTTTGTTCTAATGAAGTGACTTTTGGTGGGCTCTCGGATGGGAGTGGTCACCAGAAAGACTAAGCCATGACTAAAAGTTTAGAACTTTCAACCCCAACCCTCATCCTCCAGGAAGAAAAGAGGGGCTGTAAGTGGAATAAATAATTGATCGTGTTTATGTGATTAAGTTTCTATAAAATCTAAAACTTATGGGGTTCAGAGTGCTTCTTGGTTGGTGCACACATCAATGTGCCAAGACAGGTATTATACCTCAATTTCACAGGGGCAGCAATTCTTGTGCTCATGACCTTCCCAGACTTGGACGTATCTCTTAACCTAGGTGTTTATCTGTATAATAAACTGGTAAACATAAGTCAAGAATTCCCTGAATTCTGTGAACTATTCTGAAAAATGATCAAACCTGAGGAGAAGGTTATGGGATCCTCCAGTTTGTAACCAACTCAAATAGAAGTTGTGAAGTAACCTAGGTACATACTACTTACAACTGGCATCAGAGGCAGAGGGCATTCTTGTGTGGGATTGAACCCTTAATTTGTGGAGTCTACACTAACTCCAGTTAGTGTCAGAGTTGGATTGAACTATGGGATGCCCAGCTGGCGGTGGAGAATTGCTTGGTGTGAAAAACCCATACATCTTGTGTCAGAAGTATTGCAAGTGAGGGGCGCCTGGGTGACTCAGTCAGTCGAGCATCTGACCTCAGCTCTGGTCATGATCTCAGAGCCACTTCAGGCTCCCTGCTCAGTGGAGAGTCTGCTTCTCCCTCTCCCTCTGCAACCCACCCCTCCCGCTCATGCATGTTTGAGCACTCTCTCTCTCTCTCTCTAATAAATAAAATCTTAAAAAAAAAAAAAAGGTATTGCAAGTGTGAGAGTAAAAGAAAACACAGTAGGTTGTTTTTTTCTGGGAGACATACACTCTATACAAAATTGAAATCTAGGAAGGCTATTGACAGAATTGTGAGAAGTCAATCAGTAAAATAGCTAAGAAGATAACAGAAGGATATGTGTGTCTTTAGGAGCAGGGAAAGTTTTCTTAAATAACAGAAGTATTAACCAATAAGAAAAACAAGACTGTGGAAAGAATACATTAAAACTGAGGCATATTAAGATAGGAAATGTGGGGCACCTGTGGATCAGTTGGTTGAGGAGTTGACTTTTGGTTTTGGCGCAGGTTGTGATCTCATGGATCCTGAGACTGAGCTCTGAGTCTGTCTCCACACCCAGTGGAGAATCTGCTTGACTTACCCCTACTAGTATTTTTTTCTCTCTCTCTTTTAAATAAACAAATCTTAGAAAAGAAAGAGTGAAATACAAGCCACTGTGTCTAAGAGGATATTTGCAAAACATATAACTGAAAAATGTATCAAAAGCAAGCAAAACCCCCCCTAAAAATCAAGAAAATGACATACAATCAAATAGAGAAATGGGCGAGACTTTAACACCAATTTCACTGAAAGGACATACAATTGATCAATAAATATTTGAAAAAGTACTCACACTCATCATGGAAATCCAAATTAAAATCATGATGAGGGGCAGCCACATACCCACCGGAAAGGCTAAAATTAAATAGGTCAACAGTTCTAAATGCCTCTCTCCAAGAATGTGGGGCAGTGCAGGTAGGGGTATAAACAGATACGGTCACTTTAGAAAACTGTTTTCCATTATCTATTAAAGTTGAACTTATGCATACTCTAAATCTCTGTAATTCCACTCCTAGATTTAAACTCAGTAGAGGGATCCTTGGGTGGCGCAGTGGTTTAGCGCCTGCTTTTGGCCCAGGGTGCAATCCTGGAGACCCGGGATCGAGTCCCATGTCGGGCTCCCGGTGCATGGAGCCTGCTTCTCCCTCTGCCTGTGTCTCTGCCTCTCTCTCTCTCTCTCTCTCTCTCTGTGACTATCATAAATAAATAAAAAAAAATTTAAAAAAGTATAAACTAAGTAGATATGCATAAACATGTCAAAACATGTGTACAAGAATTTTTACAGCAATATTATCTTAATGGCCAAACACTGAACATGAAAATTTCATCAGCATAGTAATGAATGAATAAATTGTGATAAATGCATACAGTGGAGTACTATCCAGGAATTAGGTGAACATACTATGGCTGTATACCTCCTAATGCTTTCGATCTTGCAAACATGATGTTGAGAGAAAGAAGCCAAGAACAAGACATGTATACTCTATGATGCCGTTACGTGAGGCTCAAATACAGATAAATCTAATCTCATATCAGAAGTCAGGATAGTAATCACCGTAGGAAAGGAGTATAGGAGCACCAGTCACAAGGAGGTTAAAGGGGGCACCTGGGATGCTGGCGGGCCCTAACTCTTCACCTGGGTTCTGATTTCATTATGTGTTCTTTTATGCCAATTTATCATGATGTCAACATATATAATTTTCGTTTCTGAACATTTTTGTTTTCTTTGGGTTAATGGGAGCGGAATTACTGGATCATATAGCATTTCTAGTTTTTTAAATACTTTTTAAAAGATTTTATTTATTTATTCATGAGAGACACACACACACACACAGAGGCAGAGACACAGGGAGAGGGAGAAGCAGGCTCCCCAACGGGGAGCCCGATGTGAGACTCGATCCCAGGACCCTGGGATCATGACCTGAGCCAAAGGCAGACGCTCAACCACCAAGCCACCCTGGCGCCCCCCATTTCTATTTTTAATTTTTTTGGGAGCCTCCATATTGTTTTCCACAATGTCTGCACCAATTTACATTCCCACCAAGTGGGCATGAATCTTCCTTTTTCTCCACATCCTCATCAGTACTTTTTATTTCTTGTCTTTTTTTCTTTTTTTAAGGTTTTAAAATTATTGAATTATTGAATTCAATAATTGAATTATTGAATTTTATTGGTTTTAAAATTAAGTTATCTCTACACCCAACATGGAGCTTGAACTCATAACTCTGAGATCAAGAGTCACATGCTCTACTGGCTGAGCTATCCAGGCACCTCTCTATAATTTTCTTTTATGAATATGTGCTATTTTTCAATAAAAATATTTCTAAAACAAGGGAAAAAAAGATGTAATTTACTGGTGTATAAAATTTAAACACTAACAGGTAGAACCAGCTGCAAGGTCAGTCAGATCTCATTACTAAGGAATCTTTATTAAATGCACAGGCATAATATTAGCAACAATGTGGTTCAGTGATTGAAATTTTTGTAGTTGGTTTTCCACCTAGGCCTTTCTCTCTTCCACCTTTACTTCCACCCCATATGTGATCTCATCCTGTGGTGTCGATTACTGGCTACACGTCAAAGTCTGTGCAATAGGTATAAATTGAGCAGTTAGAAAAATACTTTAGACTCATCTAGTCAAAAGTGACATTTTCACTTTTATAGGAGATAATTTCTTGTAGTGCACATAAAATTGCATAAAAGATATTGTTTGGTTGATGAATGGCCCCACAGGCTCCAATTTGGTTACAATAGCTAGCTAGTCACGACCTATACCACATTCTCCCAGTACAAATCAAAGCTATTCTGGTCGGCCCTTGAGGATCATTTTTCTAGCAGTCTAGCCCTTAAACCATATTCTCCAGAATGTTTACATAGCGAACAGCCTGGCTAAGTAGAGATATTATCTCTCTCTGGAGCAGAGGGCAGATCTGTTTACCGTCCAACATAGTAATGTGCCCCTTCGGGGGAAAAAACACAGGCAGGTTTGCTTGTAGCCCCTTTTTATAAGATTGGGGTTCCCTAAGCTTGAGGTTCTTTGGTAAACTTAAAAACTCACAAACATGCAAACTTACAACAAACACAACATCCTCTTGACTCCCTCTTCCTCACCCCGTGGACTTGTGGGACAAAGGGAATTGATGCAAACATGAAGCTCATGGTGTCTGCTGTGCCATGGGTAATAAAGTTCTTTGTCTCTGACCCAGGAATCTTATGTCTTCTGCCAGCATCCTTCAAACAGTGGCTGGCTAATTTTATTAGCTTGCAAGTAGGGTAAATTCTTGCCCTTTTGTAATTCTTGAAAGAGATATACTTGGCTTCATCTCGTGTTACTACTATGTCTGCAAAAATAATCCAAACTGAGATTCTGAGTTTAACAGTATCCCAGATAAGTTCCCAAATATAGTAGGTATACACTGTGTAAGTTAGACAGTGACAAAATGGTTCCATTTATCTCTCCTTTGGCCCAGGGGGTATAGACTCAACACCATGACTTCCCAAGTAGTCCAGAAGCCCCATTCTCTGTTTAGGGCTAAGAGTCAATACTCTTGTCCTGTGGTTGTCTACAGAAGAGGAGGTTGTGCTGTCTCCCAAACACTGACCAGTGTAACTCCAAATGAGATGCTCAGTGGGTGATGAATGAGTTGCTGATAGTCCTCCAAGATGGTGAGAATGATAACTCAGTACTTATTTTCTCCTGTGCACTCCTAATAAATGTTCTTCACCTGTTTCCAACACTGAAGAATAAGGTGTCTCCATTTCTTCCTTCCTATAATCCTCATAGTCTCTGTCCCCCACTTTTTAAATCTCTCTCACCAAACTCTGATTTCATCTCTGTCACAAAGAAACTTTACTCTCCAAGTATGCATCTCAGTCAGACTTTTCTGTTTTCACTCAATAGATACTTGTTGGGCCTGTAGCAGTGAGTAACAGAGAGAGGAGATCCTTGAGTACCTTTGAAAGAATTTAATGTATTTGTATAGAGAGGGAAGAGGCACATTTTAGTTTTAGACACATTTTCTAGCTGCATGTGTATTTCCAGTCCAGAATTTTCTACTGACCTTTAAAGCCATCTATTCAACTGCATGATGCTCATCTTCACTTGAATGCCCTACAGGAATCTACAGCTCAACATGTTGGAATTGCAACTCATTGTTTTCCCTCCAGACCTGCTCCTCTGTCCAGTGTCTCTGTCCCAGTGATTGACATTTAGGCCTATTCAAAATAGATTGTGTGTCAGCCCTTACTAAAGAGGGTGATTAGAATGTTAATGTCAAGTTCTTTTTCAATCATTTGAATGCATAAAGGAACTAAACAGCAAATGTGGTACTTGGCCCCAGAACTTTGTTTTTAATGACTAAAAATGAAAGACACCCACAGCGAATATTTTTCCACTTGAGAGGATTTTTCGTATTTTTCTTATCTCAAGTTGCAATTAATATTATTAATGGTTCTTATTGTAACTCTGCTCAGTGACTATAACCAGGATTATAGTATAAAACTATTTCATTTTTAGAGATAAAAGCAAAAGATTCACCATAAAACATTGTGTTCATCACCGTTTATCTTTATTTGTAATTCATACTGTTGACAGCATTAATAGTAACATGCATATGAAGGTTTCAGGCAAGGAATAGACCCTGTTAAAAATTCCATTGCAAAGATATATTAAAGAAATATCTGCACTGATTTCAGTTCTTGCTGTTAATTCTTAATTTTTAACGTGATCAATATAGTATAAGCTAGGAAGCTTGTATGAACTTTGTCTTTAATAACACCAGTTGATGGACATTGTCTTTGCTTCTGATAAAATAACCATTCGGTAAACAAGATATTGTGAATATAGAAATGTCATACTAATGATGTGCTGGCCTCAGCATAAAGGCAATAAAACAGAAGTTTGGAGACATATTGGTCACACACCTGTTTGATTTTGTACCACAAGGACAAATCCTATCACAACAAAAAGAGCAAAAAGATTGAATAAAAACCAAGTAAATTTTATTTTATTTTATTTATTTTAATTTTTTTTAAAGTTTATTTATGATAGTCACACAGAGAGAGAGAAAGAGGCAGAGACACAGGCAGAGGGAGAAACAGGCTCCATGCACCGGGAGCCCGACGTGGGATTCGATCCCGGGTCTCCAGGATCCCGCCCTGGGCCAAAGGCAGGCGCCAAACCGCTGCGTCACCCAGGGATCCCCCCAAGTAAATTTTAAATGGTGATTTCTCTCTTTCCTTAATGCTAAAAAAGAGACTCCTAAAATTTTGCTAAAACATTGTTTAATGAAAGTTGATGCCTCTACATAAAGAGATTTTTTTTATTGTTCTTGCATGATACTTTCTGTTTCTTTGAGTTTTTAAGATGAGAAATATACAAGAATTGGATTGGAATAAAAACACAAAAGGTATCTCTCCAATATCATTCTCAACAGCAGAGCACTATTACATTATTGTCTTATCTGGTGTCTTATTCTCCAGTTCTAAATCTCTTCAATTGCTTCTCTTAATAACCAATGAAGTGGGCTTCCTAAATGTAGAATTTGCTGTGTCGTTCCTCTACTTACAAACTATGATGTCTCTTTATCAGTTGTAACAATTCCTTTGTATGTCATTCAAAATCACTCACTACTTAGACACAACCTACCTTTGGCCACCTCTCCTGATACTACATTCACACCCCTAGCCCTGCGGCATTATACCCCACAATTATACTTCAGTGTCCAAACCTTGCCGAACCTCCCCACCTAGTCTGCCAATTCTGTGCCTCTGAAGCTTTGTTCTACGGCCTGGATTGCTCTTATCTCCCTTTTTTAGTTACAAACTATCACTGAAGATCTAATAAGGCTCAATTCAAATATTATCTCTCAGGGAGGTCTCCAAGGAAGGGCAAATTGCTCCATCTTTTAGTTTCCCTCAAAACTTTGCATCTTCTACTGAAGTGTACATATCATATAGCATTATCATAATTTCTAATTTGTCTATACCGTTATGTGTGTTTCCTGTGGGGTCATAGTCTGCCTTCAAGAAGGAGTATTTGTTTCTTGTTCATAGTTTTACATTTGTTTTCATATCAAAATATTCACCGGTAATCATAATGACATTTATTGAATATTATCAGAGTTATTTTTCAATCATTTTCTACCTCTGCCTCTGTAAATCAAGTTTGTATATACAGAAAGAATGTTAAGAGTTTGAGCAATTAATGAATTAGATATAAAGTATGATCAGAGCATAGATGGAAGCACAGGAGATGTTTGAGTGCTGAAGTTTCCAAGGATAATGATAGAATACAGAGTGACAGAAAACTAAAACAAATGAAAATCAGGGAACGACACTGTAAGAAAACAATAAGGTGTTTCATCAAAAAAAGAAAAAATTAAACATAGAGGTAAAATAGGATCCAGCATTTCCATTTGGATCCAATATTTAAAAAGAACAAAAGCAGTCATTCAAAGAAATATTGGTACACCAATGTTGATAGTGTCATTACACACAACATAATAAGACAAAGAATGTTCTTAGCATGTGCTGATTATCGTAATTCTCTTCCAGAAGTTTGTTGGGTTTTTTTTGTTTGTTTTTTTGTTTTAGTTTTTTTAAGATTTTATTTATCCATTCATGAGACACACACACACACACACACAGAGAGAGAGAGAGAGAGAGAGAGAGGCAAAGACACAGGCAGAGGGAGAAACAGGCTCCACGCAGGGAGCCCGATGTGGGACTCAATCCTGGGACTCCAGGATCATGCCCTGGGCCAAAGGCGGTGCTAAACTGCTGAGCCACCCAGGGATCCCAGAAGTTTGTGTTTTATACTCATTCAGAAATCATCACAAAATTCTATCATAATACATATATTGGTGTAATCCTAAGAAAATCATTCAATCTGACTTTTTTTTTTAAGATTTTATTTATTTATTCATGATAGTCACACAGAGAGAGACAGAGAGGCAGAGACACAGGCAGAAGGAGTAGCAGGCTCCATGCACCGGGAGCCGGACATGGGATTCGATCTCGGGTCTCCAGGATCGCGCCCTGGGCCAAAGGCAGGCGCCAAACCACTGCATCACCCAGGGATCCCTGACTTTTAATTTCTATACCAGAATTTTGTAATTTTTTGAACATATAATCCATTATTAGAACCAATTTGAATATAATCCCAATGCATGACTCTTTATTTATAAACTACATTCATATTCTACTGAATTATACACATAAGAAAACATAAAGCAGAATTTAAAAAAAAACAAACGGAATTATATTTTAAATTATTAAAAAATTTGTGTTTCCTAATAATAAATAGCAATCTCTTAGCTATCATCCTTGTGGTAGGTAGTACTTTTCAATAGTAGACATACTATATACATCCCACTCCATGCGTTTTTCTTCGGTGGTACAGTTGATACTCCTACCATGGGAAGAGGGATCTCTGTTCCTCCTTATTGAATCTGATGAGCCATTGACTATAGCATAAATGATTTTTCATGACTTTCAAGGCTAGATCATAGAAGGCCATAGAGTTTTCATTTTTAAAATGTATGTCTTAGCAGTTCATAAATGACATCTAAATGGTTTGTTAGGGATCCCTGGGTGGCGCAGCGGTTTGGCGCCTGCCTTTGGCCCAGGGCGCGATCTTGGAGACCCGGGATCGAATCCCACGTCAGGCTCCCGGTGCATGGAGCCTGCTTCTCCCTCTGCCTGTGTCTCTGCGCCTCTCTCTCTCTCTTTGTGACTATCATAAATAAATAAAAATAAAAAAAAAATAAAAAAAATAAATGGTTTGTTACCCTGAAGTATACATGAACAGGCCACAAAAAGATACAAAGACTCAAAAGCCCCAGCTGTTATAGTCCCCAACATCATCCATCAGAAATATGAATGAGTTACCTTCAGATTATTCCAATTCCCAAGCTTCAAGTAACACTAGTTGATATGGAATAACACAAAGATGAGTAGCTGAGGAGCCCTGCCAAATTGCAGATTCATGAGAAGAATGAGCATTATTATAAGGCATTAAGTTCTGTCGTGATTTTAATGCACATTAGACAATTAATACAACTTTCCAAAGCTATTATTGCATATCTATGTTTTTTATTGAGAGCAATGAATATGCTTCATTGATTTTGAAGCTTTTAATTTAAAATTATATGATATTGGGAGACAATTTCCAAAACAGTGGCATAAGGATCCTAAGGAATCCCTGTCCACTGAAATAACCTAACTGGTAAAAGTTAGAAAAGAAAGTAATAATTTTAAATCTCTGAAAATGATTCTAAGAACATACAGTAAATGAAGTTTTGTTTAAGAAAATTTACTAAATCTTGATAATAATTGTGAGAGTCTGTGACAATCTGTGGCATTTGAGCTATGACTTACTCTTTCCCCACTCTAAGTCAGCAAAATGGAACTTCCACTCTCATGTACACAGCCAAAAACATAAAGCCCCCTTTATGTTCCCATCAGCTCTCCATCAAGGGTTATGTTATCTCTATGGGAAAAGAAGAACCCTAGCTCAGTGTAGCAGACACTCTATTCAAAGCAAGAGCAGTGAGACCTAGCAATCTCTTCCTCCACCTAAACCCCACTCATAGAGCAGAAACTTTACCCCAGGCATGGCAGGCCAAGAATCCTGGGGACCCATCACCTTCAGCTCATCTGTTCTACACTAGGGAAGGAAAGTCAAGAAGAACAGAGACTGCTGCCCAAACTCAGTGCCCTGTTTGTGGAGCAGAAGTGTCACTCTGAGAGAAGTGGGTCACTGATCCAGTCCTCACTTCTAGAGCAGTAGTACAGAAATTTTGTCTAGCAGAACAAATGTAGGTCATAAGAATACAGAGCTTTAAAACTATACTCATAGGAATTTTTGGAACAGAGTTGGGGGAAAATTCAAGCCTAGGGGTACCCTGGAAAATAATAGAAATAAATAATGATGATAACAATTAAGAGGAGGCTGGTAGCTCCAAGATAGCAAAAAACTAAGTGTAAACAAGCTAAAAGTTTATCAAAGAAAATTAAGGAAAGAGACTGCTAAAAAGAGCCATCCTGTAGCCAGGACAAACCTGAACAAATGGCCTCAAAAGTTTTAGGTCAGATTAGGTAGTAATTTATACACAAGGGTATTTTTGAAAGCAATAAAACAAGCAATCAGCAATTAGTAAAGGCTAATGACTGGATATGATACAAGGTTGACAGACATCTTTTAACATAAACACAGGGAAAGAGAAAGTTAAAGAGAATGCTGGTAAACTTACTGTCATGCTCAGGGAAGGCTGTGTCCTCTGAGGAGTGACAACAGAAGTTGTACACTGCAGATAGACAGACATCATTAAATATTTCAGCAAAGCAAATAAAAAACCCACAAAGTAACAACAATCTTACAAAGTGTGTGTGTGTGGTGTGTTGTGGACAGGGATCAGTATCTACTATTACTACAATAGTATGTCTAAAATGACGATTTTAGATATGTGAAGAAAAAGAAAATTGTGATCCATATATAATTGTGATCCATATATAATTCTCAAAAGCAGGCAGCAGAAACTGCCTTTGAGAGAGCCCTGATTTCAAAGTTAGGAAAAACTTCAAATAAGCTATTACAAATATGTTCAAATCAAAAAAATATGTTCAAATAAATAAGTAAAAAATGATTAGAAAATTAAAGGAAGATATAATGACAATGTCTAGTTAAATAAATCACATCAATTAATAGATACAAATTAAAAAAAAAAACAAAAGGAAATTCTGAACTTGAAAAACAACTGAAATGAAAAATTAACTAAGTGGACTCAACAGTAGATGTGAATTGTCAGAACAAAGAATCATTGAATTTAATATAGAATGATAGAATATACTGAAAAAAAAAGAAAAAAAAGAATAAAACAAGATAAGCACCTTACAAAAAAGTGGGATATCATTAACTATACCGCAATATGTGTAATGGGAATACCAGATAGAGGAAAAATAGAAACAAGAAGAAAAAAAGAAATAATACCTGAAAACTCAAAATTTGATGAAAAATAAATCCTGCAAATTCAGGATATCCAACCAATTGAAAGTAAGAAAGCTCAAAGAGATTTATATTACAGTAAAAATGTTAAATGCAAGGACGAAGACAAAGAGAAACTAAAAAGCAGCAAGATTCATATTTTCGGGAACTTTAGTAAGATTAACAGCTGATTAACAGCTGATTACTCATTAGAAAGAATAGAGGCCAGAAGAAAGTGGCACAATATATTCAAAGTCTGAAATGAAAATTGCCAACCGAGGATCTGTTACCTACCAAAACTATGTTTCAAAAATGAGGATGAAATAAAACATTTCAAGATATACAAAGAGAAATGTAATTGCTAGCAGACAAGACTAATAAGAAATAGTAAAAGAAGTTCTTCATACCTAAAGCAAGTGACTTCAGACAGTAAATAAAATTAATACCAAAACCAAGGGACACAGTAAAGATAATTATGTAATTGTGAAAGATAAAGTAAATTCGTATTTCCTTTTTTCCCTCTCTTAACTTATATAAAAGTCAGCTATATAAAATGATATTCATATACTGTTAGATCTAAAACATAGAAATGTGATATATTTTACAATATCAGCATAAAAGAGAGGATAGGAACAAGACTATAGTGGAATGAGAAAATGACAGCAAATGGTAATTCAAATTAATTTAGTTATAACAATGTACTGCAAGGTTTACCAAAGTCAAACTCACAAAATATATAAACAAGGAAAGAATCCTGAAAGCAGCAAGGGGAAAAAGAGTCCTTAAAATACAGGGAAGACAGATCAAGTTTGCAGCAGATTTGTCCTCAGAAACTTGGAAGGCCAGAAATATTCAATATGCTGAATTGGAAAAACATGCAGCCAGGAATTGTTTATGCAGCAAGGCTATTATTAAGAATAGAAGGAAAGATAAAGAGTTTCCCAGATAAACAAAGACTAAAGTAGCTTGTGATCACTAAATCAGCCCTGCAAGAAATATTAAAGAGGACTTTTTGAATGGGTGGAAAAAGCATCAAAAGCAGAAAATACTAAAAAGCACCAGAGAATATCACTAGAAATACTAACTCTACAGGGAACACAATGGCGCTAAATTCATATCTTTCAATGACCATTTTGAATGTAAATGGACTAAATGGTTCAATCAAAAGACATACAGTATGAATAAAAAAACAAAACCCACCTACATGCTGCCTACAAGAGACTCACCTAAAATCAATTGCAGATTGAAAGTGAGAGGATGGAGAACAATTAATTTGTCATGCTAACATGTGTCAAAAGAAAACTGGGATAGTCATATTTCTATTAGACAAACTAGGTTTTAAACTAAGGACTGTAACAGCAGATGAAAGGCACTGCATCATAGTAAAAGGGTCTATCCAACAAGAAGATCTTTACAATTGTAAATATTATGCCCTTGACTTAGGAGCACCCCAAAATATAAATCAACAACAAGCATAAAGAAACTCACTGATAATAATACAATAACAGTAGGGAATTTTAACACCCCATCTACACCAATGGACAGATTATCTAACCAGAAAATCAACAAGGAAACAATGCCTTTGAAGAACACACTGGACGAGATGGGCTCAACAGATACATTCAGAACATTTCATCCTGAAGCAGCAGAAAACACATTCCTTCAGAGTGCACATGGAACATTCTTCAGAATAGATCAAATGCTGGGTTATAAATCAGCTCTCAACAAGTACAAAAAATCAAAATTGCACCATACATATATTCAGACCATAATGCTATGAAACTAAAAGTCAATCACAAGAAAAATTCAGGAAGACCACAAATACATGGAGATTAATAAACATCTTCTAAGAATAAATGAGTTAACCAAAAAATTAAAGAAAAAATAAAGAAACACATGGAAGCAAATGATAATAATAAGATAGTCCAAAACTTTTGGGATGCAGCAGAGGTAGTCTTAAGAGTGAAGTTTATAGCAATATAGGCCTATCTCAAAAAGTAAGAAGTCTCAAATATTCAACCTAAGATTACACCTAAAGGAACTAGAAAAGTAATAGCAAATAAAGGCCAAAGCCAGGAGAAGAAGGGAAATAATAAAGACTTGAACATAAATAAATGATATAAAAACAAACAAACAAACAAGACCCCCAGTAGAAGAGAGCAATGAAACTAAGAGCTTGTTCTCAAAAGAATTAATAAAATTGATAAATCTTAGTCAGACTTGTCAAAAGGAGAAGAGATAGAACCCAAATAGATAAAATCATGAATGAAAGAAGAGAGATAACAAACAACACCACAGAAATACAATTATAAGAGAATACTTTGCAAAATTATATGGCAACATACTGGGCAACCTGGAAGAAATGGACAAATTCCTAGAAATCTCAAACTACCAAAACTGAAACAAGAAGAAATAGAAAATTTGAACAGATCCATAACCAGCAAAGCAATTGACAGTCATCAAAACTCTCTCAACAAACAAAAGTACTGGCCGAATAACTTCCCTGGGGAATTCTATCAGACTATTAAAAAATAACTAATATCGATTCTCCTTAAATTGTTCTGAAAAATAGAAATGGAAGGAAAACTTTCAATCTTATTCTATGAAGCCAGCATTATTTTGATCCCCAAACTAGATAAAGATCCTACTAAAAAGAATTACAGATGAATAACCTTGATGAACATGAATGCAAAAAACTGAATAAAATACTAGCAAATTGAATCCAACAGTTCATTAAAAGAATCATTCACTATGCTCAAGTGAATTTACATTCACAAATCAATAAACGTGATGCACTACATTAATAAAAGAAAGGAAAAAAATTAAAGAAAGGATAAGAACTATATGATCCTCTATATAGATGTAGATAAAGCATTTGTCAAAATAGAGCATCCGTTCTTAATAAAAATGCTCAATAAAGTAGAGATAGATAGAACATACCTCAACATCATAAAAGCCATATACAAAAGACCCATAGCTAATGTCATCCTTGATGGGGGAGAATTGAGAACCTTTCCCTTACAGTCAGGAACAAGGCAAGGACGTCTACTCTCACCACCACTATTTAACAAAGTACTGGAAGTCCTTGCCTCAGCAATCAGACGACAAAAATAAATAAAAGGGATCCACACTGGCAAAGAAGAAGTCAAACTCTCACTATTTGCAGACAACACAAAAGTCTATGTAGAAAACCCAAAAGACTCCACTAAAAAATTGCTAGAACTTATACATGAACCCAGGAAAGTTGCAGGATATAAAATCAATGTACAGAAATTTGTTGCATTTCCCCACACCAATAATGAAGAAGCAGAAAAAAAAAATCAAGGAATCAATCCCATTTGCAAAATAGCACCCAAATCAACAAGATACCTAGGAATAAACCCAATTAAAGATGTGAAAGATCTATACTCTGAAAACTATAAAAAAAAAAAAACTGATGAAAGAATTTCAAGATGACACAAAGAAATGGAAAGACATTCCATACTCATGGATTGGAAGAACAAACATTGTTAAAATGTCTGTACTAGGCAAGGCAATCTATATATTTAATGCAGTCCCTGTCACAATACCACCAGCATTTTTCAGAGCTAAAACAAATAATCCTAAAATTTGTTTGCAACCACAGAGATCCTGAATAGCCAAAGCAATCTTGAAAAAGAAAAATAAATCTGGAGGCATCACAATTCTTGATTTCAAGGTATATTACAAAGCTGTCGTAATCAAGACAGTATGGTACTGGCACAAAAATAGACACAGAGATCAATGGAGCAGAATGGAAAACCCAGATATGGATCCAACTCTATGGTCAACTAATCTTCTACAAAGAACAAAAGACTATCAAAAAGAAAAAAGATAGTATCTTCAAAAAATGGTGTTGAAGAAAAATGAAACCGGACCACTAGGTTACACCATACCCAAAAATAAACTTAAAATGGATGAAAGGCCTAAATATGAGACAAGAAACCATTGAAACACTAGAGGAGAACACAGACAGAAAACTCTTTGAACTGAGCCATAGCAACTTCTTGCTAGACACGTCTCCAGAGGCAAGGGAAACAAAAGCGAAGATAAACTAGTGAGACTTCATCAAGATAAAAAAGCACAGCAAAGAAAACAATCAACAAAAGTAATAGGTAGCCCATGGAATGGGAGAAAGTTTTGCAAATTACATATCTGATAAAGGGTCAGTATGCAAAATTTATAAAGAACTTACCAAATTCAATGCCCCCAAACAAAATAATCCAGTTAGGAAATAAACAGAAGATATGAATGGATACTTTTCCAAAGAAGACATCCAGATAGCTTTCAGACACATGAAATGATGTTCAACATTACTCACCAATAGGGAAGTACAAATCAAAACTATGACAAGATACCCCCTCACACCTTTCAGAATGCTAAAATTAGTGACACAAGAAACAACAGGTGTTGGCAAGGATGTGGAGAAAGGGGAACACTATTGCACTGTTGATAGGAATGCAAACTTGTGCAGCCACTCTGGAGAACCATTGGAAGTTCCTTGAAAAACTAAAAATAGAACTACCCTACAGTCCAACGGTTGCACTACTAGGTATTTACTCAAAGGATACAAAAATAGTGATTCGAAACGGTACATGCACCCTACTGTTTATAGCAGCATTATCAACAGTAGCCTAACTATGGAGAGAGCCCAATGTCCATGAATTGATGAATAGATAAAGAAGAGGTGATATATATAACAGAACATGACTCAGCCATCAAAAAGAGTGACTTCTTGCCATTTTCATTGATGTGGATAAGCTAGAGTGTATTATGCTAAGTGACATAAGTCAATTGGAGAAAGATAAATACCATGTGATCTTACTCAGACGTGGAATTTAAGAAAGAAAATAAATGAACACATGGGAAGGGGGAAAAAAAAAAAAAGGAAAGAGGGAAACAAGCCATAAGTGACTGTTAGTGATGAGAGATGGAGGGAGTTGGGTGGGGGATGACCTAGATGAGTGATGAGTATTAAAGAGGGCACTTGTTGCGATGTGAACAAGAAAGTGAAAAAATTACCCATTGAATGAGATTAAAAGGATAGAAATCATATAAAGGATTTATATACAAAAAAATATAAGGAATTATTATAAGTCAACAATAAAAGAAAAAATAACCCAACTTAAAAGTAGAGAAAGGACCTGACCAGGCATTTCTTCAAAGAGACACATATGTCTAATAATTACACAAAGATATTCTCCTCATTAGCCATTAGGGAAACGCATATCAAAACTGCATTGACACGGCACTTCATGCTTATCAGGATGGTAATGATTATGTTAGTGAGGACATGGAGAAATAGGAACCCTCTTACATTCCTGATGAGGATGTTAAGTGGTGTCATTGATTTGGAAAACAGACAGAAAGTTTTTCAAAAGGTTGAATATTGAGGATATGACTACAATTACACTCCTAGGTATGTAGCCATGAGGAAAGAAAACAAGTCCATAAAAAAAAAAAAAAAACTTGTACACAAATGTTTACACATGTTTGTATTAATTCAGTATTTTTATTATTCTATTTATCTTTACTATTGGCTTAATAGTTACAAACCTTTTTGAACTAAAACTCCCGCCTGGTTTATTTAGGTATAATTGACAAAAATTATATATAAGGTATGAAATATGATGATTTGTTATATTTGTAAAATAATGACCACAACCAAGCTAAGTAACACATCCATCACCTCACACAGTTATCTTGTGTGTGTATATGTGGTGAGAATATTTGAGACCTACTCCCTTAATAAATTTCAAGTTTATAGTGTTAACTATTGTCAACATGCTGCATATTAAGTCTCCAGAATTTATCTAATAACTGGAAGCTTGTACTCTTGGATCAACATCTCATTTCTTCTGTGCTCCAACCCCTGGTAAGCACCTTTCTACTGTCTATTTCTACGAATTCTACTTCTCTAAATTTCACATGCAAGTGAGATCCAGGGAGGATTTGACTTGTTTCACTTAGTACAATGTCTTCCAGATTTATTCATATTGTTGCAAGTGACGGATTTTTTTTCTTTTTTGAAGACTCAATGATATTTCATTTTATTTATTTATTTATTTTACTTTATTTATTATTTTTTTTTCTCGATGATATTTCAGTCTGTGTATATGTACTGTGTTTCCCTTATTTGTTCATTCATGAGTGGGTATTTAGGTGATCTTCATATCTCGGCTATTGTGAATATTGCTGCTATAAACATGAGAGTGTAAATAACTATTCAAAATAATGATTTTATTTCCTCTGAGTGTGTACCCAGAAGTGAGATTGGCACTTCATATGGTAGCCCTATTTTTATATTTTTGAGGTGACTCCATACCATTTTTCATAATAGCTGCACCAATTTACATTCCCACCAAAAGTGTATAATTCCCTTTGCTCCACATCTTTACCAACATTTATCTTCTGACTCTTGATAATAGCCATCCTAAGAGTATGAGGTGATATCTCATCATGATTTTGATTAATGATATTGAGCACCTTTTTCTATTCCTGTTGGCGATTTTTTATATTTTCTTTCAAAAACATATCTATTTAGATTCCTTTGCCTATTTTTAAATCAAGTTATTATTATTATTTTTGCTATTGAGTTGTATGGATTTCATTCTTTTTGATGGCTGAGTAATATTCCAGTGTGTGTGTATGTGTGTGTGTACACACACCACACCTTCTTTATCCATCCATCAGTCAGTGGACATTTGGGCTGTTTCCATAATTGGGCTATTGTTGCTATAAAGATGTGGATGCACATTCCCCTTCAAATCAGTATTTTTTCTGTCCTTTGGATAAGTACCTAGTAGTACAACTGCTGGATTGTAGGGTAGCTCTATTTTTAACTTTTTGAGGACCCTCCATACTGTTTTCCAGAATTACTACACCAGTTTGCATTCCCACCAACAGTGTAAGAGGGTTATTTTCTCTCTACATCCTTACCAATATCTGTTATTTCCTGAGTTGTTAGTGTTAGTCTTTCTGACAGGCGTGAGGTGGTATCTCATCCTGGTTTTGATTTGTATTTCCCTGATGATGAGTGATGTTGAACATCTTTTCATATGTCTGAAAGCCATCTGGATGTCTTCTTTGGAGAAATATCTGTCTTCTGGTCTTTTTTTTAACTGGATTTTTAAAATTTTTGAGTGTTGAGTTTGTTAGGTTCTTTATAGGTTTTTTTTGATACTAGCCCTTTACCCAATATGTCATTTGCAAATATCTTCTCCCATTCCATGGGCTATGGCCAAGGTCAAAGATGTTTCTGCCTGTGTTTCCTCCAGAATTTTAATGGTTTCCTGTCTGATATTTAGGGTTTTCATCAATTTTAAATTTATTTTGGGGTATGGTGTCAGAATGGTCTATCTAGTTTCATTTTTCTGCACGTCGCTGTCCGGTTTCCCCAACACTATTTGTTGAAGAGATTGTCTTTTTTCCATTGGATATTCTTTTCTTCTTTGTTGAAGATTAGTTGAGCATAGAGTTGTGGGCCCATATCTCAGTTCTCTATTCTATACCATTGATCTGCGTGTCTGTTTTTGGCCAGTACCATGCTGTCTTGATGATCATGGCTTTATAATAGAGCTTGAAGCCTGGATTTGTGGTGCTTCCATCTTTGTTTTTCTTTTTTATTATTGCTTTGGCTATTCGGGTCTTTTCTGGTCCCATACAGATTTTTGAATTATTTGTTCTAGCTCTGTGAAAAATGTTAGTGTTATTTTGATAGAGATAGCATTGAGGATGTAAACTGATTTGGGAGTACAGACTTTTAAAATATATTCATTTATTTTACAAAGAGTACAGTTGAGTTGGGGGGGGGTGGTCACAAGGACAGGGAGAGAGAAACTTAGCAGACTACTCCCTGAGCTGGGAGATTAACCAGGGCTTGATTTGCTGATCTCCTGATCAAGATCATGAACTGAGCTGAAATCAAGAGTTGGACATTTAACCGACTGCAACACCCAGGGGCCCCAGTCATTATAGACTTTTTAGAATATTTGTTCTTCTAATCCATGAGAATGGAATATTTTTGAATTTCTTTGTGTCCTCTTCAATTTCTTTCATAAGTGTTCTATAGTTTTTGTACTACAGATTTTTTTACCTCACTGGTGAGGTTTTATTCGTAGGTATCTTGTTTTTAGTGCAATTGCAAATGGGGTTGACTCCTTGATTTCTCTTTCTACTGCTTCATTATTGGCATATGGAAATGCAACAGATTTCTGTATGTTCACTTTATATCCTGCAACTTTGCCAAATTCATGTATCAGTTTGAGCAACTTTTTGGTGGAGTCTTTTGGATTTTCTTCATAGGGAATCATGTAATTCGTGAATGGTGAAAGTTTGCCTTGCTGATTTAGATATCTTTTATTTTATATTTTTATTGTCTGATTGCTGAGGGCAGGACTTTCAGCACTGTGTTAAATAACAAATGTGAGAGTGAACATCTCGGTCTTGTTCATGACCATAGATGAAAGGTTCTCAGTTTTTCCCCCTCTAAGAATGATATAAGCTGTGGGTCTTTTGTATATGGCCTTTATTATGTTGAGGTATGTTCCCTATATCCTATTTTGTTGAGGGTTTTTATCAAGAATGGATGCTGTACTTTGCCAAATGTTTTTTCCTGCATCTACATAGAGGATCATCTAGTTCTTATTCTTTCTTTTATTAATGTGATGCATCACGTTGATTGATTTGAGAATATTGAACCACCCTTGCAATCCAGGAATATATCTCATTTGATTATTCTTTTAATATACTGTTGGATTTGATTTGCTAGTATTTTGTTGAGAATGTTTACAATCATTAAAAAAAAATCAGGGATATTGGCCGATAGTTCTCTTTTTTAATGAAGTCTTTGTATTTAGAATCAGGGTAATGATGACCTCATAGAATGAGTTTGGATATTTTCCTTCCATTTCTATTTTTAGGACCAGTTTGAGAAGAATAGGTATTAACTCTTCTTTACACATATTATAGAATTCCTCTGGGAAGCCATCTGGTCCTAGACTTTTGTTTGTTGGGAGGTTTCGGGTTAGTGATTAAATTTCTTTTCTGGTTATGGGTCCGTTCAAGTTTTGTATTTCTTCTTGTTTCAGTTTTGATTGTATGTTCCTGGGGATTTATCAATTTCTTCCATATTTCCCAGTTTACTGGCATATAATTTTTCATCATATTCTATTATGCTTGTTTGCATTTCTGTAGTGTTGGTTGTGATCTCTTCTCCCTCATTTGTGATTTTATTTATTTGAGTCATTTTTCTTTTCTTTTTGATAAGTCTGGATAGAGGTTTATCAATTCTACTAATTTTTTTCAAAGAACCAGCTCCTGGTTACATTGATCTTTGTTACTGTTTTATTGTTGTTGCTGTTTCTATGTCATTTATTTCTGCTCTAATCTTTATTATTTCCTTCCTTCTGCTGACTTTAGGCTTCATTTGTTGTCTTAGCTCTTTTAAGTGAAAGGTTAAGTCGTGTATTTGAGATTTTTTTTACTTCTTGAGGAAGGCCTACATTAGTACATACTTCCTTCTTATGCAGCTTTTGCTGCATACCAAAGATTTTGGACTGTCATGTTTTCATTTTCATTTGTTTCCATGTATTTTAAAAAATTTCTTCTTTAACGTCCTGGTTGACTCAGTCATTCTTTAGTAGGATGTCCTTTAACCTCTGTGTATTTGTGGTCTGTCCAAATTATTTCTTGTTGTTGACTTCAAGTTTCATAGTTTTGTGGTAAGAAAATATGTAGGGTATGATCTCAATATTTTGGTAGTTGTTGAGGGCTGATTTGTGACCCAGTATGTCATTTATTCTAGAGAATGTTCCATGTACACTCTAAAAGAGTGTGTATTCTACTGCTTTTGAATGAAATGTTCGGGATATATATCTCTTAGGTCCATCTGGTCCAGGGTGTCATTCAATGTTTTTGTTTCCTTGTTGATTTTCTGCTTAGATGACCTGTCCATTAGTGTAAGTGGGGCGTTAAAGTCTCCTATTATTATTGTATTATTACTAATGAGTTTCTTTATGTTTGTTGTTAATCAATGTATATATTTGGGTGCTTCCAACTTGGTGGCATAAATATTTACAATTGTTAGATCTTCTTGTTGGATAGATCCCTTTATTATGATATAGCGCCCTTTTTCACCTCTTGTTACAGTTCTTCATTTAAAGTCTGGTTTGTCTGATATTAAGTATGGCTATTTTAGCTTTCTTTTGACATCCATTTGCATGGTAAATATTTATCCATCCTTTTACTTTTAATCTACAGGTGATTTTAGGTCTAAAATGAGTCTTGTAGGCAGCATATTGATGGTTCTTGTATTTTTATCCATTCTGACACCCTGCGTCTTTTGATTGGAGCAATTAGTCCATTTAAATTCAGAGTAATTATTGTAATATAATAAAATGGCACTAAATTAATTTCTATTTAGTTTGTCATTGTTCTGGAGTTTTTTGTTGTTTCTGGAATAGTCACAAATGGTCACGAGCTCCTTTAGTTTTTGTTTGGGAAACTCTTTATCTCTTTTTATTCTTTTTTTTTTTAATTTTTATTTATTTATGATAGTCACAGAGAGAAAGAGAGAGAGAGAGGCAGAGACATAGGCAGAGGGAGAAGCAGGCTCCATGCACCGGGAGCCCGACGTGGGATTCGATCCCGGGTCTCCAGGATCGCGCCCTGGGCCAAAGGCAGGCGCTAAACCGCTGCGCCACCCAGGGATCCCTCTCTTTTTATTCTTAATGATAGCCTTGCAGGATAGAGTATCCTTGTCTACCAATTTACCCCATTAAGCATGTTGAATAGATCGTGACATTCTCTTCTTGTCTGTCAAGTTTCTGTGGAAAGATCCACTGCTAAATTTCTTTATTCTCCTTTATAAGTTAGGGATTATTTTTGTCTTGCTGCTTTTAGGATTTTTTTTATCTCTATATTTGCAAATTTTACTGTGTTACGTTATAGTGTTGGCCTGCTTTTGTTTATTTTGTCCTCAGTGCCTCCTGGATTTGGATATCTGTTTCCTTCCCCAGACTAGGGAAGTCTTCAGCCATAATTTCCTCAAATAAACTTTCTGCTCCCTTTTCCCCTTTCTTCTTCTGGGAATCCTCTGATACAAATGTTATTGTGCTTTATGGAGTCACTGAATTCCCTATATCCACTTTCATGATCCAAGATTTTTCCTTCCCTCTTTTGTGTAGCTTCATTACTCTCTGTAATTTCATCTTGTATATCACTTCTTCATTTCTCTGTTTCTTCCATCCTTATGGTCATTATATCCAGTCACTTTGCATCTCAGTATAGCATTTTTTATTTTGGTCTGACTCGTTTTTAGGTCTTTACTCTCTTCAATAAGAGATTCTCTGGTGTCTATCCTATGCTTTTCTCAAGCTCAGCTAATGTTCTTCTGGTTGTTGCTGTAAATTCTGGGTCAGGCATATCACTAAAATTGTTTTGATTAGATCCCTGGCCATGACTATTTTGTTCTTTTTTTTTTTTTTTTTTTTTTTTTGAGATGAATTCCTCCATCTTGGCCTTTTGTCTAGGTCTCTGTCTTCTGTGTGATAAAAAAAAGTCTGTTATTTTTCCTGCTTCTGAGAGTACAGCTTTATGAAGAAGAGGTCATATACTATCCAGGGTCTGGTACTTCAATAAGTGCCTCTTGTGTGTACTGTGTGAACTCTTGAACTCTATGCTGTGTTTTGGCTGCTCTTTTCCTCAGGTCAGTCCTCTGCAGTTTCTCCTTGCCTGCAGTGGGGATTATTTGGACCTTGGCCAGAGTGTGGCGAGTTTTAACTAGTTGTGCTCTGGTCTGCACAGAGACCAGATGCTATTTTAAAAGAGACCTAATGCTATTTCCACTAGAGCTGAGGCCTTGCGAACTCTATTGTCAGTAGTTATGGTTTGTGTGGATTTGTGCTGGTCTCCTGGTGGTGGTGGTGGTGATGGGGTTTCTGCACTGGTTCTCAGGCACACTTGCAGAGTGCAGGTGGGTGGGGCTTAATTTAAACAGTTTAGCCAGCCAGTGTTGCCACAGTGTTGACATTGTGGTGGTTACTGATGTTAGTTTATGCTTGAGGGGCTTTGAGGGAAAGAGTGTCACCCAGCTCCTTGTCCCCAGAGAAGGGAATTTTCAGTCAGCATGGTCTAGAAAACCCTCCTGGAAGAGTGAGCAATTTCCCATCCTGTGTCCCAAGTGCCCTTCACACTGTCAGTGTCTGGGTTTCCCTGACCACCTGACAGTGCAGTACACCTTGGGTTGTATCCCAGGAAGGCTAGCCGAGTTTTAAAACCCTAAACTTTAGGATGTGGCATGGCGGGGACTGGACTCAGCCTCTGGGGGAGGATCTCGCTCACTGGGACTGATGCAGGTTTGACCCAAAAGGGTAGTTGTACCAAAGTGCAGGAGTGTGGGGTTTAGAGAAAAGCACAGCAAAAAGTCAATGTTCAGGTTGGCTGACCTCAGTAGGTGTCTCTGTACCCGTGCTTGGGGGTAGGCGAGGCAAATAGTGCCCACCAGTTCTTTTGTCTCCAGAGGGACAATGCCATCTCTCCCAGATGCACTCTGAAAAGGAGGAACTGTCTCGCCTAGTGTGTCAGGGGATCCTCAGATGGCACCATCTGCTCCTCCGCACCCCCCCCCCCCACGAGGTCATCTGCCCTCCTTCTCCATAGGAGGACTATGGTGCCATCGGGGCTCCATACCAGCCATGATATGGACCTCTAAAATTCTAGTCTTGGAGCCCCACTGGTTATAAAAACTCAGGAAAATCAACCCTTTTCATGTTCCTAGTCAATGGCTTTGGGGAAGTGTTTCCCTTGTGTGATCCTTTATGTGCTCTCCTCTCTTGCCTCTGTTGTGACCAGGGCTCCCTCCCCTCTGCAGCACTCATGATCCATTTCTCCTCTAAACCACATCTCCACACATAAATTCTATGTTGTGGCCTCTTCTCTCCCTCTAGTTGTACAATTTATTCTGTCAGTCCTTGGATCACTTTCGTGGGTATTCAGAATAACTTGACATTTATCTAGGTGTGTTCAAGGGAGGAGGCAAGCCGAGGGTCCTCCTAAAACTCCACCATTTAACTGCACCTTTCATTAGGGTTTTATAATTTTTGGCATAGAGGTCGTTTCGTTAGCCTCTTTAGTTACATTTATTCCTGAGGATTTTATTCTTTTTGATGTTATTATAAATAGGATTGATTATTTTCTCTTTTTTGGGTAGTTTATTATTAATCTATAGAAACACAACTTATTTTTTAGGTTGATTTTGTGAAATCAAAATTTCACAATTCCACAGTTCCATTGTGAAACTTTGCTAAATTAATTTATTAATTCTAACAGTGTTTGGGTAGAGGCTTTGGGTTTTCTATATACACTATGTCATCTGCAGGTAGAGACAACTTTGTTTCTTCCTTTCCAGTTTGGGTTTGTTTACCTATTTATTCATTTTTATTTATTTATGACTAATTGCTCTGGCTGGCATGTTCAATACTATGTTGAACAAAAGTAGTAAGATGGGCATTCTTGTTCGTGATATTAAGGAAAAGTTTTTCAGGTTTTCACTGTTGAGTATATTATCAGCTGTGGGCTTGTTATATACAGGCTTTATTATGTTGAAGTCCATTCCTTTATACTTAATTTTTTGAGAGTTTTCATGTTGAAGGGATGTTAAATTTTGTCAATGCTTTTTCTGCATCTATTGAGAGGATCATATCATTTTTATTTTTCACTTTGTTAATGTGATAGATCACATTATTTGATTTGCATATATCGAACCACTATGCCCCAGAGAAAAAGCCCATATGATCTTTTTAATGTGTCGTTAAATTTGGTTTGCTGGTAGTTTTTCTTTAGAATTTTTTGCATCTAAGTTCATCAGGAATACTGACCTATAGTTTTCTTTTTGTCTAGTGCCATTGTCTGTTCTTGGTATCAGGGTAATGCTAACCTTGTACTGTGTTTAGAAGTGTTCCCTTTTGTTATTTTTTTGGAGAGGGGATAGTTTGAGGGGATTTTTGAATGTCTGATAGAACTCACCAGTGAAGTCATCATGTCCTAGGTGTTTCTTTTTGGGGAAAATTTTCAATTTCCTAATTTAATCACCTTCCTTGTTATTCGCCTGTTCAAGTTTTCTACTTCTCCATTACTCAGTTTTGGTAGGTTATATGCTTTTAGGAATTGATCCATTTCTTCTAGCTTATTCATTTTAAAACTGTATAGTTGCTCACAGTCGTCTTTTCTGATTATTTTTATTTCTTTGGTATCAGTTATACTGTCTCCTCTTTTAATTCTGATTTCATTTGAGTCCTGTCTTTTTTTAGTTAGTCTTACTAAAGCGCTACCAATTTGTTCACCTTAATAAATCAACTCTCAATTTCTTTGATCTTTTCTTTGTCTTTCTAGCTTCTATATTACCTACTTCTGCTCTGATCTTTTTATTTCTTTTCTTATACCACCTTTAGCCTTATTTGGTAATAAGTAAGTAAGACTTTTTTCTTATAACATTCTTTCTTACTTCCTCCCATAAGTTTTGGTACGTGCTGTTCTCATTTTCTTTCAAGATATTTTTAATTTCCTTTTTTATTTCTTTGACCATCAGTTGTTTAGTTACCACGGATCTCTGCATTTCCAGTTTTTCTTCTGGCAGCATTCACAGCTATTACCTTCTAGTTTCATATCATTGTAGCTGAAAAAAAATACCCAACATGATTTCAACCTTCTTACATTCATTAAGATTTGTGTTGTAGTTTGGCACATAATCTGTCCTAGAAAATTTTCTGAGCACAATTTAGAAAGATGTGAATATGGGGATCCCTGGGTGGCGCAGCGGTTTGGCGCCTGCCCTTGGCCCAGGGCGCGATCCTGGAGACCCGGAATCGAGTCCCACATCGGGCTCCCGGTGCATGGAGCCTGCTTCTCCCTCTGCCTGCGTCTCTGCCTCTCTCTCTCCTCTCTGTGCATTCTCATGAATAAATAAAAAAAAAAAATCTTTAAAAAAAAAAGAAAGGTGAATATTGCTGCTATTGAATGCAATGTTCTGTATATATGCATTTTCTTTGGTCTAATGTGTGTAGTTCAAGTCCAAAATTTTCTTATTGATATTCCATCTGGGTTGTATATTGATTGTTGAACATGGGGTATTGAAGTACCATATTGTCATTCTATCACTTCCTATTTCTCCCTTCAGATCTATAGTTTTTGCTGTTTATATTTAGATGCTCTAATATTTAGTGCATAAATATTTACAATTGTTAAGTTTTCTTGAAAACAATCGACCATTCTGGTGAGTGATATCAATGATGGGGGAGGCTATACATAAGTGGGAACAGGGGTTATATGAGAAATAGCTAAACCTTAAAACACTCTTCCAAAAAAGTTGTCAGTCTATTGTCTTCTGGGTTGCAAATTTTACAGAATGTCTGTTGTCATCCTCGTATTTGATTTTCTGTATGTCATGTGCCTTTTTTTCTCTGATGTCTTCAAGATTTGCATGCTTTATTCATTAATTAATTTTAGAAAAGTCTTGGCCATTATTTCCTCAATATCTCTTTTGCAATTTTTTCTCTTTCTTGTCCTTTAAAGACATAATTTATTGCTTATTAGTTTGATATTGTCTCACAGCCCGTGGGTACTCTATTTTTACGCTTATTTTTCTTCTTTTGTCTTTCAGTTTGGATAATTTCTTGTTTTTCTTTTTCTGTTGACCTAGTTTGTTCACTGATTCTAACTTCAGCTGCATCTTATCTTGTGATGGATACATTAATGGGATTCTTCATTTTTAATAATTTGTGTTTGTGCATTTTTTTTATTTCTACCATTTACATGTGAATCTTTTATAATTTCTATTTACCTGTCAAGATTCCTCCTATTTTCTCTTTGTTGTTGTTCCTTTGTTGTTGATCTTTTCTGTTAGATCCTTTAGCACATATGTCAGAGGTTGCTGAAAGTTCCACCTGGCACTTATAACATCTGGGTCATTTCTGGTTTTGATTCTATCTTTCTTTTCTCTTAAGAACAAATTGTTTTTATTTGAATTTGATGTGCCTCATAATTTTTGAGTAGATGATTAACATTGTATGTAGAATGGTAAACACAAAAATAAATAGTATTGAGAGACATGAAGACAGCAGTGGGATATGAGAACACGTGTCTCATCTTGTCCTATGAACACTACTAGATAACTATCAAATCATCCTAAATAACCCAGAAATTGATCTGAAGACTGACAGAACAAACTCCACAATTAAAGGGAGAGAAGAGGCCACATCAAAGAAGTTATGAAGTACAGAGATGTGGTATAGGGGAGAAATGGATCATAAGTGCTGTAGATGGAAGGGAGCCACGGTAACAGAGAAGAGTGAGAGAGGATCAGACAGGGTAATACACAAGAAGAATGTGTCCCCAAAGTCATTGGCTTGGAAAACAAGAGAGACTGAAATTCCTGTTTTTGCAACCAGTGAGGCATAAAACCTGGAGTTTTAAGGGTCTGTGGGCTTGGATGGGATAGAGTCTTGAGGGCACTGCCCTACTCCTAGAAAGAAGACAGGCACAGAACCCGAGGGCAGATAGCATGAAAACAGTGATCTGAAAAATGCTTGGGGTACATATGGGGAGATTATTCACTCTTCTTTGAGTGCATCCCTGAGAGGCAGCATTCACAGAGACACATCTCTGGGAACAAAGAAGCTGGATGGTGCCATTTCCTTCCTTAGCCCCTCAGCATAAACACAGAACTGCCGGGGGGACACTGCTGGCTCAGTCATTGAAGCATGCAACTCTTTTTCTTGACGTTGTGAGTTCAAGATCTACATTGGGTCTAGAGAATACTTAAAAATAAATCTTTAAAAAAAAAAGACAGAGCCACCTATGGGAAGCAGCACCTAACACACTGGCTGCTTAACTTGCTTACACAAAGCCCCATGTGCCTACACACTGGTGGGGCTGCTCCTCTTAGTCAAGCCTCCCTCAGTCGCAGCATGTTGGGCCAAAATGCAACAGCAGACTTCAGCACACACCAAGGATGCTTCCTGAAATACCAACCCCTGGGCAGTACATGACTTCTTCTTTGTAATGGCATTTGTTTCAGGGCAAGACACATAACTGGTTTTTGTAACGCAAAGAAGAAGGCAGAAGCTTAGACAAAAATGGCAAGAGAGAGAAATTTATCCCAAATGAATGAACAAATAAGGCCAAAGCCAGAGATCTAAGTGAAATAGATATAAATAACATGTCTGATGGAGAATTTAAAGCAATAATCATAAGAATACCCATCCACTGGCCTTGAGAGAAGAATAGAAGACATAAGTGAGGACCTTACCACAGAGATAAAAGAGTTAAAAAAGAAACAATAGAGATGAACAATGCAATAAAGGAGATTGGAAACAAACCTGATGCAATGAACAACAGGCTGAAAGAAGCAAAGGAATGAATTAGTGACCCAGAGGGCAAAGCACTGGAAAGTAATGAAGTTGAACAAAAGAGAAAAAAGATTATGAAAAATGAGAAGACTTAGAGAACTCGATGACTCTCCATGAAACATAGTAGCCTTCATATTATAGCAGTCTCAGAAGAAGAGAGAAAAAAACAGGACAGAAAATTTATTTGAAGATATAATAGTCGAAAACTTTGATAATCTGGAGAAGGAAAGAGATATCCAGATCCAGGAGGCACAAAGAACCATCATTAAAATCAACAAAAGAAGGCCCACACCAAGACAAATTACAATTAAATTTGCGAAATAAATCAATCTTTATTGATAAAGAAAAATATCTTAATATCTTAAATATCAGCGAAACAAAAAAAGTCTTTAACTTACAATACTAGGAAGACCCATAAGTTTGGCTGCAGATTTCTTAACAGAAAGTTGGCAGGCCAGAAGACAGTGGCAAAATATATTCAAAGTGCTGAATGGGAAAAATCTGCAGCCAAGAATACTCTATCGAGCAAAGCTATGATTCAGAATAAGAGAGATAAAGAGTTTCTCAGACAAACAAAAACTAAAGGAGTTTGTGGTCATTAAAACAATACTGTAAGAAATATTAAAGTGGGACTCTGAGTGAAAGAGATCTAAAGTGAAAAGAAAGGATCAGAGAGGGACACCTGGGTGGCTCAGTGGTTGAGTGTCTGCCTTCAGCTCAGGGTATCATCCTGGGGTCCTGGGATTGAGTCCTACATTAGGCTCCCTGCAGGGAATATATTTCTCCGTCTGCCTGTGTCTCTGCCTCTCATGAATAAATAAATAAGATATTTTTAAAAATCCAAAAATATTTAAATACTTAGTTGTAAATATAGCAAAATATGAACAGAATCTTTATGGCCTGATGAAAGAAATCAAGGAATATCTAAATAAGTGGAGGAATATGCCATGTTTATGGATTGGAAAAATCAGTATTTTTTTGTCAGTTCTCCTCAAACTGACCTACAGACTCTACTTTAAATGAATCAAAATCACAGTTGGACCTTTCTGTAGCTATTGACAAGCCTATTCTAATGTTTATTTGACAAGGAAAAGGAACTAAAATAACCAAATGATTTTTAAAAAGAGCAGCGTTTGAGGATACACTGTACCTAATTTCAGGGATTACTATAAACCTACAATAATCAATACGGGGTGATGCAGACAAAAGGGTAGATACATAGATCAATGAAACATAAGCTGTTGACTGCTGACCAAAGTATAGAAACAATTAAATGAAAAAAAAAAAAACAAAAACTTCAACCTTATTTAAAAGTTAACTCAAAATAAATCATAGAATTAAATGAAATAGTTGATTGAATAACCAAATTGTTGTATCCTTACAGAGAATACTATTTAGAAAAAAAAAAAGAAGAAAATGAAAGAAAGAAGGAAAGAAAGAAAGAAAGGAAAAAAAGGAAAAAAGAAATGAATCACTGCTACACATACAAATGGATGAGTGTCAAAGTTAAAGAAGCCAGACTTAAAAAGGTACACATTACAACTTCATTTATGTGGCATTTTGGAAAATGCAAAGTTATAGAAACAGAAAATTGGTGGATGGCTAGGAGTTTGCCAGGAGGGCAATTACAAAAAGGCAGCATGAGGAGAGCTTTGGGAACAATAGAATCATGTGTATCTTGAGTTTGATGATGATCACGCAACTACACACTTATGTAAACTCATACAAATGTATACCAAAGATAGTGATTTTTATTGCATATAATTTTTTTAAAGTGACTAATTGATAAAACAAAACAAAACCCCCCACATTCTTAAAAAACAGAGTCGAATGGGAAGAAATTGCTTCTGCTAATCCTGGTGCAATCCCATCTGTGTAAAATGCCTCCAGTTGGCTTCTAACCTTGAGGGACTATTGAACCAAAACAGTGGGGAAAAGATACAAAGTGTCTGGTCCATGATTAGGTACTTCATCAAATCCAGGACCTGGACAGTATCCAATATTTTGCTTTGGGAGATAAGAAATAAATTTGCTTAAGCCATGAAAAGAAAAAATGGTTTGTTTTAATGATATTACTTTTGGGGAATGTTTAAGGAGTGTGGTTTCACCTCATCAAGCCAAGTTTGGTGTGGGGAAGGAGGATGCAGTAAAAGGCAGAACAGTTATCTTGAATGAAGGTGGGCAACAAACCTCACGGTGCCTGAGGAGGATCTGTGAGCATTATGGTGTTGGTTGAAGGACAATGTTTGAGACATTATCTAGTCATTAATTTGGATGGTTAAAAATGGATGGAATTTCTGTTATGACTGCTATGAGCAGTTCCATTCCAACGGCATATCTCTCCATTGGGCTAAGGGATAGACGAGACTAAGAAGGCATGGCCACCTTCTAGACTATGCTTGAGAAGCTCAGGCTCTAGGTATCCAGTATACCAATTCCAGGGCATGGGCAGGTCTATCACAAGCCCTTCCCCACAATAGTTATGTACTCTTAGGGCTAGTGTTAGGGACAGGGACAAGTCCAGAGCTCAGAATTGCAGGCTTGTTGTCCCCATGGTATAGCAAGGCCTGTTTATAAGCATATGCACCAAGGGGCTGGGGTGAATGGGGGACAGGCCACAGGCCATGGCCCGTCTCTTCATATGCTGCTAATTCCCATGCAATTTCAGAATCCTGAGGAATTCTCAAATTCTAAATTCTATCCTGGTCTTCAGATAATTATGGAGGTATACCTGTCAATATAGAAGAATGGAACATATGATAGTTAATAGTTAGCTTGATTTATCACTTTAAAATATTTAGAAACATATAAATATACTACTCCATTTGTACTTTTGTCCTGAGCCTTCTTATGTGTGGTCGCATGATTCTGTATAAATAAATCTCAAGGTTAATTAAATGTTACTCCTTTAGTTTGTTGATTGCAATCATTATACTGAAGAGCAACCACATTTGGTGGAAATTGTCTCGATTGTGAGACTATCTAGTGAAATTTGACCTTGCTTCTAAGGAAATAAGTGTATTGGACCTAACTTGTCCTACTCATCTTTAGCAAGAAAGGCTGAAAAGGCATTTTAAATGATTTTCTCCTTTTTCTTGGTTGTAAAAGTCATACATATCCATTGTAATTAACCTTGAATTTCAGAAATCTATAGAGAGAAATAATTTGAAATAGTTCATAAATTCACAATCCAGATGATGTGAAAATTGAGGCATTTTCTTCTAAAGATTATCTTTATGTAATATACAAACAAAACATAAACACATTGGCCACCTCTTTCACAATAAAAATTTGTTATATATTGAATCTGCTCTGTAGTAGAATCTTTTTTGTAAATGATGGAGTTTTATTTTTTAAAAAGGATTTTATTTATTTGAGAGAGAGAGAGAGAGAGCACGAGTAGAGGGGAAGAGGGAGGGGAAGAAGGAGATGGAGAAGCAGACTCCTCATTGGGGAGGGAGCCCAGTTTGGACTCTATCCCAGGATTCTGGGATCATGATTTGAGATGAAGGTAGATGCTTTAACCTCCTGAGCCAGCCAGGTGCCCAACAATGGAGTTCTTTATTCAAATGTCTTTACTTTTTCAACATAAATATTTCCTTATGTCATTATTTGTATTTAGGAACAACCTTTTATGTAACTGCTTAAGATATCATATTAATGAATAATAATATGTTCTGTGTAACTGTATATTTGTTTCCAATGAGTCATTATTATAAAGGATGCTCTAAGAAAGATCTCTGCACATAGATTATGCTACATCCTTAATATCAGGATTTAAATTTGAAGACATTTCCCATGGAGCAGCATTAGACTGAAGAAAAATAATCAAACTATTCTGTATAGGACCACAATACACATTGCCTTAGAAGTCCTAAGGTAGCTTCCCGCTTAATTTCACTTCATCTGAACTGATAAAGTGAAATGCAGTGATTTTGTGTTTATTTACTTGAAAAGCTGACTGAAAAGAAATGTTGCCTCAGGTCAAGACTTCTTTGTTCAGCCAAAGGCAGCTCTGTAGTCCAGTCTCTGGTACTGGTCAGTTCCAATATGATTGCAAAAGAATTATCTTAGGAAACTCTAAACCGCATTCAAACACACACATACACAATCTAATTAAATCTTAAAACAAAATATTCGCTAACAATATTACTTGATAGGGTCTAAAATATGTATTCCTATACTAAGGAAAGACTGAAAAACATAGACGGCTATTTTCTTAGGATAGAGGAATCATAAGACATTAAGATAGTCTAATGATATTACTTATCAAAAATATACGTTATCTTGATGTGCTGTTAATTCCTGGTAAACTACTTTTCTTTCTTAATACATAGCAATATAATTGCTATTTTCTGTTGCAACTACCAGTTGATAAATCTCTGTCATCCAAGAGTAGCTTCTAAATTTAAAGGAAATCACACATTAACTTTTAATGATACATGGTTTATATGAACAATATGGGCCAGCCTCGTCTCCATGCTTTGGTTCTAGCAGCTGTGTATACAGAATCAATTAGTCATTTGTCAATGGCAGGGCAATTAGGTCACTGCAGCTTCTAATTCAGTCCCTTTCTTGCTGTCAGAGCTTTGCTATCCTCAAAATATTTTCAGTAGACCTTGAAAAATCCACCTTAATTTTACTTAATTACTGAAACCCAAGATGCCTGAATTTGTCAGTAGACAAGAAAAGAAATTCCAGCCTCTGACTGGAAGGTCCCGATTTATGTTTGATGACTCACCAAGGAACGTGTTGCATTCCCATCCATCCATCAGACATATATAAAATGAACGGGACACATATTTTTGGATCTTTCTCAGAATTTACCACGTTGAAACTCTATCTGCCCTGCTGGCTGAAGGAAGCCATGTGGTGCAGCAAATGGTTGAAATAATGAATTAAGAATTAAGAAGTAAGTCTGGTTCTTGGTCTGTGAAGAGGAAGATGCTAGATCATAGTGAACAACCTCCCCTCATTGGCCTTCAGTACCTTCACCTAGAAAACAAGTTATTTACACCTGATGGCCTCTCTGAGTAGAGTCGTTTGGGGCTGGCTAGCTTTTTATAAAGAATGTCTATGAATCTAAGAAGTGGTCCCCAACAGAAGGCCCTCTCCTTACTACCAGCTACTTCAGTCACTTCTGTCAAGAGTGTACACCCCTGTCTATGAAAAGAGCCAGAGGAGAGGGAGTGACGGGCTCATAATGCAGTACAGGTCCTAACAACACGGAGCTGGTGGCTGTGTCCTTAAGTACAAAGAAGAGAGTTTGTTTGTTTGAAACACTGCCTTAAAGGAGTCCTTGTGTTCCTTTTGTATTAAAGATGGGAGAAACAAGGAAGATAAACCCAGAAGAAATTCACTTCAAGGGTACATTTTTGAATAACGAATTCAACTTAAAAAAAAGAAGAAAGAAGAAAGATTTGTCCTACTAGATATTGACATAGTATTCAAACACTGCAGTACTGGTACAAGAACAGACAAGTAGACCGATGGAATTGAATAAAGACCTAGGAGAAAGGAGGTTGTATAAACAGGAACTTAATATACCATAAATCAAATGGAAAAGAATGAGTTGTTTCATAGATTCTTTTGGGAAAACTGGTTTGTTATACAGAGTAAAATAAAACGGAATCATTCCTTAACACCATATGAGAAGGTGGTTTCCAGATGAATTTAAGACCCCAGTGTTAAAGGTAAAATTTAAAAAGTTGAAAAAAGTATAGAGAAATTTTTTCAACTATGACAGAATAAGTTTTCTTGAACAAAATTTTAAGAAACACAAAGGCAAAAATCATAGTGATGTTTCAACAGACAAATGAGTAATTTCTGTTCCATGAAGGATAACTATGGGTAATTGAAACATGCATAAATGAGAAAAGATATTTATGATATCTAAGTGATATGCAATTTCCGGTTTTCAGTGCTACGTATAAAGATGTTAGAACACATAACTCCTGTCCTTGAAATAAGAAAAAGAGCTGAACAAACAAAAAACCCACAACTTCTCTTAGATCTGTCAGGGAATTGAGGTCACAGGGCAAACTAGCATTCCCCGACTGGGGAGATATGTGTATAGACGCACACTTACTTACAGCCTACTGGGGGTAGAAGCTGCTGTGCAGTCAGCAGCTGGTTTACTGGAACATGAGCATGGGACAGCTTGAGAGAGAGAACACCTGGAAACCCAGCCTTAAGTTTGCTTCCAGAAATCCCAGCAGGTTCTCTGAGTAGAAATAAAAAAAAACCCTCATGCTTCTGGCAGTGGTGGGGGGAGTTATCATTTTGAAACACACAGAGAGAAATCTGTTCTCCTGACAAAGACATGTCCTCAAGGAAAACTATTCTGACTGAGCCTAAACAACATGGGTTTTTCCAGAGCCTAACCAATGTGAGGGGAAGGAAAATACGAATTCCATACCCTAGTCTTCTGGTCTTATTTAAGGTCTTAAGGGCAGTAGGGGGAGGGCAGCTGAGAAGCATTTGTGAAGGTCACAGCTCAGGAGCACAGGTTCATCAAAAGACTACAACATAATACAGTTCTAGAATGCCTTCCGTCCACATCATGCTAGCGCATCAATAAGGACTCCTGCATAATAAAATTAGGGCTCCTCAGGACACCTGGGTGGCTCAGCGGTTGAGCGTCTGCCTTCAACTCAGGGTGTGACTTCGGGGATCCAGTCCCACATGGGGCGCCCTGCATGGAGCCTGCTTCTCCCTCTGCCTGTGTCTCTGCCTTCTCTCTCTGTCTCTCATGAATAAATAAATAAAATCTTTTAAAAAAGAAAGGGCTCCTGAAACAACTTCAAGGCTCTAACTTCATTTAAGAAAGAGTCTCTAGGAAACCCCAAAGAGAAACAGGGGAGATAATAGCAAACACAATAGAGGAAATTTTAGCCTCTGACCACTACAGCTACAGTAAACATTAAACACAGCCTAACTCCTAGCCAGATAAATATAAAACTTCACACTAAAAGAGCATTTACCTCAATTCCTTTTACCCAGCTTTCCTTATGTCCAGCTTTTAACAACAAGAACAACAAAAAATTATACATCATACTAAAAAAAGCAAAAAGACACAGTCCAAAGAGACAAAGTAAGCATCTGAACCAGACTTAGATATGTCAGGGATTTTAGCATTATCACATTTAGAATGTATTTGTTTGTTCATTTGTTTATTTTCTTTGAGTAAAATAGACACACAATGGTACATTAGATTTAGGTGTACAACATAGTGATTTGACAAGCTGTCTCATCACATTGCCATTGCAATATCATTGACTGGTATTCTTTATGTTCTGATTTTATTCCTGTGACTCACTCATTCTATGACTGGAGGCCTGTATCTCCCTTGCTCTTTCACCCATTTTGCCCATCCACACCCCTACCCAGGAACCATCAATTTGTTCTCTGTATCTGTAGTTCTAATTCTGCTTTTTGTTTGTTTATTCATTTTTCTTTATAGTTCCATTTATGAGTGGAATAATATGGTACTTAGCTTTCTCAGTCTGAACTCATTATTTTTAAAGATTTACTTATTTATTCATGAGAGACAGACACAGAGAGAGAGAGAGGGAGGCAGAGACACAGGCAGAGGGAAAAGCAGGCTCCTCCAGGGAGCCCAATGTGGGACTCGATCTCGCATCCCAGGATCATGCCCTGAGTCGAAGGCAGACACTCAACCACTGAGCCACCCAGGTGTTCCTGGTCTGACTTATTTCATTTAGCATAATATCCTCTAGATCCATTCTTATTGTCTCAAATGGCACAATCTCATCCTTTTTATGACTGTGTAAGATTCCATTGAATATATAGATCACATTTTCCTTATCTATTTGGCTATTAACGCTTAGGTCACCTGCATGTCTTGGCTATCATAAATAATGGTGCAGTAAACATAGAGAAGCATATGTCTTTTTGAATTAGGGTTTTCATTTTCCCAGGGCAAATACCCAACAGTAGAATTATTGGAACATATGGTATTTCTATTTTTAAAAAATTTTCTTGAACAAACTCCATCCTGTTTTCCACAGTGGCTGTGTCAATTTACTTTTCCACCAATAATGCACAAGGGTTCTTTTTCGCCACTTTTTCACCAATACTTGTTTATTCTTGTATTTTTTTTTTATCTTACCATATTCTGACAGCAGTGAGGGGATATCTCATTGTGGTTTTGATTTGCATTTCCCTAATGAGTAGTTATGTTGATCATCTATTCATGTGTCTTTTGACAATCTGCATATCTTCTTTGGAAAAATGTCTATTCAGATCCTTTGCCCATTTTTAATTAGATTGTGTGTGGGTTTTTTGGTGTTGAGTTGTATATGTTCTTTATATGTTTCATATATTAGCCTCTTATCAGATACATCATTTGCAAATATCTTCTCCCATTCAGTAGGTTGTCTTTTTGTTTCCCTGATGATTTCCTTTGTTGTACAAAAACTTTGTATTTTGATATAGTCCCAATAGTTTATTTTTGTTTTTGTTTCCTTTGACTTAAGAAATATATCTAGAAAAATGTTGCTATGGTCAATGTTAGAGAAATTACTGCCTTTGTTCTCTTCTAGGATTTTTATGGTTTCAGGCATCATATTAAAATCTTTAGTTCATTTTGAGTTTACTTTTGTGCATGGTGTTATCAGTGAGTGGTTCAGTTTCATTCTTTTCCATGTAGCTGTCCAGTTTTTCCAATACCATTTATTGAAAAGATGGTCTTTTCCCCATTGTATATTTTTGCTTCCTTTGCCATTGATTAATTGATCATATAATAGTGGGTTTGTTTCTGGGCTTTCTATTCTGTTCTATTAATATATGTGTGTATTTTGTGCCATTACTATACTGTTTTGATGACTACAACTTTGTACTATATCTTAAAATCTGGATTTGTGAAAATTTCAGCTTTGTTCTTCTTTCTCATGATTTCTTTGGCTAGTCAGGATCTTCTACAAATTTTGGTATTATTTTTTTCTAATTTTGTGAAAAATGCTACATTTTGATATGGATTGCACTGAATCTGTAGATTGCTTTGGGTAATATGGACATTTTTATAATATTAGTTCTTCCAATCACAGAGCACAGGATATCTTTCCATTTTTTGCATCATTTTCAATTTCTTTCACGAGAATTTAAAATTATTATAATCAATATGTTAAGAGCTTTAATGGAAATAAAGTTGTCCACATGCAAGAATAGATAAGTAATGTAAGCAGAGAGTTGAAAATGTTTAGAAAATATTAAAAAGAAATATTAGAATCAAAAACACTATAGCAGAAATGAAGAATGCCTTTTATGGGGTCATCAGCAAACTCAGCATATCAGAGGAAATAATCAGTGCAATGGAAACTTCCCAAACTGAAAAGTAGAGAGAGACAGAGAGCGAGAGAGTAGACTATCCAAGACAGTCATGGGAAAATTACAGAAGATGTAAAAGTGACACACAATAGCTAAAGAAATTTCTGACAATCAGTAAAAATAATAAAATATTAATTTCTATTTTCAAGAAATCAGTAAATTCTAGGTACAAGAAAGGAGGAAGAGAAAAACAAAACCAACTAGGTACATGAAAAGATTTTTGAACTCAGTAGTAATTATTAAAATAGAAATTTAAAAAATTGAGACATTAGAAATTGAGTGAAAAAGATGGCAGAGTAGTTGAACCCTAAACTCATCTTGTCCCATAGATACAACTAGATAACACTTACATCAATGTAAGTAACCCAGAAAATGGCTCAGAGACTAGCAGAACAAACTCCACAACTATATGCAAAGAAGTCACACCAAGAGAGTAGGAAGGGTGGAGACCCAGTGGGGAGATAAACCTTATGGGTATGGTCACTAGAGGGACAGAGCCACAGCACAGAGAATGGTGAGAAACATCACATCATGGAGGCTGTGCAGGGAAGATGAATCCCCATAGCATTTGACTTTGCAAATCAGAGGAGACAAATTTCAAGAGTTCTTACAATCAGTGAGACTTAAAACCTAGAGCTTTAAAGATTGGTGGGCTCTGCTCTGGGAGAGCTAGGAAGGTGATAGGAATCTGAGTCCCTGCCTTTAAAGATACAGCACAATAAACAGCCTGTGGAGATGCAGCTTAGAAGCGGCAGTTGACAAAGACCTAGGGCTTACGGGGGGAGAGTTAGTTACTAATATCAGAGTTTGTTTAGGGACTTCTCCAGGAACAAAGGAGCTAGTAGGTGCCATTTCCTTCTCCTGCCCACCAGCACAAACACCCGGCCACCTGAAGGAACCAGCACAGTGCAGGCATCCACTACCTAACACCACATCGTGCCCCCTCCAGCTGGCCATGCCTCAGTCCTGGCACTGCAGGGCCTCCCTCCCAGAAGATGCAAATCTTGCCAACACTGAATCTCACTAGTGCATTTTTTGTGGGGCCTCCGTACAGGGGTGGATGCTGTCAACTACTGGGGAAAATACATGCATTTTGTTAAAACTGCATGTCTCGTGGAACAGCCCAGCTACCCTTATCTCTGCAGTAGCTATGCATTCCTTGTAGAAAAAGCCTGGTGTTCACAGCTTGCAGGCCCCACACCCCCACCAACATGCACTTTGTGAAATGGCCCTGTATGCCCTGGTCTCTGCAGTGGCTGCATATCCCCTATGGAAGAAGACAGCAGGCACCTTATTATTATGCCTTGCCCATTATTTTCAAGAGTGAGAGATGTAGCTAACTTTCCTAACACAGAGAAACAGACACAGAGAGTTAGGCACCATGAAGACACAGAAGAATATGTCCCAAACGAAGGACAAAATCATAAAAAGAGACATAAGCAAAGGGGCACCCAGTTGGCTCAGTCAGAAAAGTATGAGGCCTTGATCTCAAGAGTTCTTGTGAGTTCAAGCCCCACACTGAGTGTAGAGATTACCTAAAAATAAAAAAAATTAACAAATAAAATTCTTTTTTTTTTAAGATTTTATTTATTTACTCATAGAGATGCAGAGAGAGAGAGAGAGAGAGAGAAAGAGGCAGAGACACAGGCAGAGGGAGAAGCAGGCTCCATGCAGAGAGCCTGACGTGGGACTCGATCCAGGGTCTCCAGATCACGCCCTGGGCTGCAGGCGGCGCTAAACCGCTGTGCCACTGGGGCTGCCCAACAAATAAAATTCTAAGAAAGAGAGATACAGACCTAAGCAAAATAGAGATAAATAATATGCTTGATAGAGAATTTAAAATAATGATCAAAAAGATACTTACTGGACTTAAAAAAAGAATGGAGAACATAAGTGAGACCCTTAACATAGAGATAAAAAATTACTAGAGATGAAGATCACAATAATTGAAATTAAAAATACATGAGATGGAAGAAATAACAGGCTAGAATAAGTAGAACAAATCAGTGACCTGGAGGACAAAGTAATGGAAAGTAATCAAGCTAAACAGGTGAGAGAAAACATTATGAAAATTGAGAATACACTTAGAGACTCAGTGACTCCATTAGGCATAGTAACATTTGCATTACAGAAATCTCAGAAGAAGAGAGAAGAGGGAGATCAGAAAATCCATTTGAAGAAATGATAGCTGAAAATGTCCTGAATTTAGGGAAGGAAATAGAAATTCAAATCCATGAGGCACAGAGATCCCCCAACAAAATCAACCTAGGGAGGTCCATACCAAGACACATAGTGATTGAAATGGCTAAAAGCCATAATAAAGAAATAATTTTAAAAGCAACAAGAGAAAATTAAAGTGATATGCAAGAAAATATCCATGAGGCTATTAGTGGGTTTTTCAGCAGAAACTTGCTGCAGATCAGAAAAGAGTGGCATAATATATTCAAGGTGTTGAAGGGAAAAAAATCTTCCCCAAGAATACGGTATCCAGCAAGGCTACCATTCAGAACAGAAGGAGAGATAAAGAGATTCCCAGACAAACAAAAGTTAAAGGAGTTCACGACCATTAAATCAGCCCTACAATAAGTGGTAAAGGGGACTCCCTGAGTGGAAAGGAAACACTGTAAGTAAGAAAAAGAAAAGTAGGAAGTACAAAAACAGTAAAAATAAGTATATCTGTAAAAATCAGTCAACTGACTGTAAAAATCAGTCAACTTTACTAAGAGGAAGTAAAGTACAACACTATATACCTAAAACATGTGGAGGAGATGAGTAAAGAATGGGTTCAAACTTCAATGGCCATCAACTTCAGATAGACTGCTAGCTGCAGAAGTTGTTATATACAAACCTAATGGTAACCACAATAAAACAAAAACCCCACAAAAAAAAACAAAAGAAAAAAACCCCAAAAAACAGTAATAGAAATGCAAAAAACAAAGAAAAAGAAATCCATTTATATCACTAAAGAAAGCCAACTTATGTTGAGAGAAGAGGATAAGAAAAGAAAGGAATAGAGAAGATCCACAAAAACAAACATAAGACAAATAACAAAATGGCAATAAATATATATATCTATCAATAATTACTTTGAAGGTAAATGGACTAAATTTCTAATCAAAGACATAGGGTGATGGAATGGATAAAAAAAGACCTATCTATATGTTGCCCACAAGAAACACTTCAGATGTAAAGACACATGCAGATTGAAAGTGAGGGGATGGAGAAATCTTTATCATGCAAATAGATGTGAAAAGAAACTGGGGCAGTAATACTTATATTAGACAAAATTGACTTTAAAACAAATATTGTAACAAGAGTCAAAGAAGGACACTATATAATCTCTAAGATGACCCAATAAGAAGATATAACAACTGTAAATATATGCACATGGGAACATGGGAACATCCAAATACATAAAACGGTTAATAAAAAATATATAGGAACTAATTAATAGTAATACACTAAGAGTAGGGGATGCTAACACTCCACTCACATCAATGGACAGATCATCCAACCAGGAAACTGAAGCTTTCAATGATACATGGAACCAGATGGACTTAGGTATATTCAGAATGCTCCATCTTAAAACAGCATAATACACATTCCTCTCAAGTGCATACAGAACATCCCACAAAATAGATTACATATTAGGCCACAAAACAAGTCTCAGCAACTTCAAACAGATTGAAGTTATATTATGCATCTTTCCTGACCATAGTGCAATGAAACTAGAAATCAGCCACAAGAAAAATATGGAAAAACACAAATACATGGAGGTTAAGTAACATG
Source organism: Canis aureus (assembly GCF_053574225.1). Taxonomy (NCBI): domain Eukaryota; kingdom Metazoa; phylum Chordata; class Mammalia; order Carnivora; family Canidae; genus Canis; species Canis aureus. The sequence goes on from NC_135631.1 coordinate 50,671,994, forward strand.
ATACTAAACAAAGAATTGGCCAACTAAGCAGTCAAAGAGAAAATTTAAAAAAATACAAGGAGATAAATGAAAATAAAAACAAATTGGTCCAATGCCTTCGGGATGCAGCAAAAGCAGTTCTAAGAGGGAAGTTTATAGCAATACAAGCCTATCTCCAAGGAACAAAAACTCAAATACACAACCCAATCTTACACCTAATGGAGCTAGGAAAAAAAAAAGAAAAAGAACAAACAAAGCTCAGAACCAGCAGAAGGAAGGAATCTAATCAAATAAAGATTAGAGATGAAGTAAATGACATAGAAACTAAAACAAACAAACAAACAAACAAACAAAACCAATAGAACAGATCAATGAAACCAAGAGCTGGTTCTTTGAAAAAATCAAGAGAATTGATGAATCTCCAGCCAGACTCATCCAAAAACAGAGAGAAGAATGAAAGGATTCATAAACAAAATAAGAAATGAAAGAGGAGAAACAATAACCAACACCACAGAAATACAAAGGATTGTAAAAGAATATTGTGAAAAATTACATGCCAACAAACCAGATAAATTAGAAGAAATGGACAAATTCTTAGAAACATGCCACCTACCAAAACTGAAACAGGAATAAATAGAAAATTTGAACAGATCAATTACCAGCAAAGAAATTGTGTCAGTAATCAAAAACTTCCAACAAACAAGAGTCCAGGACCTGATGGCTTCACAGACGAATTCTACCAAACATTTAAAGAAGAGTTAATACCCATTCTTCTCAAACCTTTCAAAAAAAAGGGAAGGAAATATTCCAAATTCATTCTATAAGACCAGTATTATCTTGATTCCAAAATCAGATAAAGGCACAACAAAAAAAGAGAACTACAGGCCAATATCACTGATGAACATATAAATACAAAAATCCTCAACAAAATATTAGCAAATTGAATCCATAATACAGTAAAAAAAGTCATTCACTACAATTAAGTGGCATTTATTCGTAGGATGCAAGGATGGTTCAGTATTCACAAATTAATCAATATGATACAACACATCAAGATCACAAGAGAGAGCACATCAAGAGAAAGGATAAAAACCATATGATCATTTTAACAGATCAGCATTTGACAATGTACAATATCCATTCATGATAAAAACTCTCAACAAAGTAGGTCTAGAGGAAGCATACCCTATCATAATAAAGGCCTTATATGAAAAGCCCACAGCAAACATCATACTCAATGGGGAAAAAGTGAGGACTGTTCCCTAAGGTCAGAAATAAGACAAGGATGTCCACTCTTACCTCTCTTATTCAACATAGTGCTGGAAGTCCTAGCCATAGCGATTAGACACAATAGAGGAATAAAAAGCATCTAAACTGGTAAGGAAGAGATAAAACTTTTATGTTTGCAGATAAAATGATACCAAATATACAAACCCTAAAGACTCCAGAAAGAAAACTAGATTGAATTCAGTAAAGTCACAGGACACAAAATGAGTGTACAAAAATCTGTTGCATTTCTATACACTAATAATAAAGTAGCAGAAAGAGAAATTATGAACCCCATATACAAACGCACCAAAAATAATAAAATATTTAGAAATAAACTTAACAATGGATGTGAAAGACCTATACTTTAGAGACCATAAAACACTGATGAAAGAAATTGAAGACAACAAAAACAAGTGGAAAGACATTTCATGCTCACTGATTGGAAGAACATTGTCAAAATGTCAATACTACCCATAACAACCTATAGATATAATGCAACCCCTATCTAAATATCAACATCATTTTTCACAGAACTAGAAGAAACAAACTTAAAATTTGTCTGGAGCTACAGTAGATCCTGAGTAGCCAAAGAAATATTGAAAAAGAAAAGTAAAACTGGAAGTTTCACAATACCAGACTTCAAATTATGTTACGAAGCTGTCGTAGTCAAAACAGTTTGGTACTGACACACAGACCAATTGAGCAGAATAGAAAGCCCAGAAATAAACCCACAATTATATGGTCAATTAATCTTTGACAAAGTAAGAAGGAATACGTAATGGGGAAAAGATGGTTTCTTCAACAAGTGGTGTTGGGAAACCTGGACAGCTGTATGCAAAAGAATAAAACTGGGCCACTTTTTTAGATTATACAAAAACAAAACAAAACAAAACAAAAAACTAAAAATGGATTAAGGACCTAAATGTGAGACCTGAAACCATAAAAAATTCTAGAAGAGAGCAAAAGCAGTAATTTCTGTGACATTGGTCATAACACTATCTTTCTAGATATGTATCATGAAGTACAGAAAACAAAAGCTAAAATAAACTTTTGGGACTTCATCAAAATAAAAAGTTTCTTCACAATAAAAGAAATAACTAACAAAACTAAAAGAGAACCTACTGAATGGGAGAAGATGACATATCTGCATCCAAAATATATAAATAACTTATACAACTCAACATCAAAAAACCAAATGATCCAATTAAAAATGGACAGAAGACTTGAACAGACATTTCTCCAAAGAAGATACGCAGGGGCCAACAGACACATGAAGAGATGCTCTACATCACTCATCATCAGGGAAATGCAAAAAAAACTACAATGAGATATCACCTCACACCTGTCAGAACGGCTAAAATAAAGAAAGGCAAGAAACAATAGTGTTGGTGAGAATGTGGAAAAAAAGGAACACTTGTGCATTGCCAGTGAGAAGGCAGACTGGCGCAGCCACTGTGAAGATGGTACGGAGGTTCCAAAAAAATTAAAAGTAGAACTACCCTACAATCTAGTAATTGCATTAGTGGGTATTTACCCCAAAATACAAAACACTAATTCAAAGGGATACATGCAAAAACAAAACAAAACAAAACAAAACAAAAAACAAAAACAAAGGGATACATGCACCCTTATATTTATTATGGCATTATTTACAATAGGCAAGATATGGAAGTAGCCCAAGGGTCTCTCAATTGATAAATGAATAAAGAAGATGTGGTGTAGATAGATAGATAGATAGATAGTTAGATATGGTATAAAATAGAATATTATTTAGCCATAAAACAGAATGAAATCTTGCCATTTGCAATGCATGGATGGAGCTAAAGAGTATAATGCTAAGTAAAATAAACCAGAGAAAGACAAATACTATGCGATTTCACTCATATGTGGAATTTAAGAAACAAAACAAACGAAAAAAAAAGAGACAAACCGAAAATCATACTCTTAACTATATAGAACAAATAGATGGTTACCAGAGGGGAGTTGGCAGTGGGTGAAACAGGTGATGAGAATTAAGAGTACTCTTCTCTTGATGAGCACTGAGTACTATATGGAATTGTTGAATCACCATATTGTACACCTGAAACAAATAACACATCACATGTTAACTATACTGGAATTTAAATTTTAAAAAATTTGGGACTCCTGGTGGCTCAGCGGTTGAGCGTCTGCGCGTGATCCTGGTTCAGGGATCGAGTCCCATATCGGGCTACCTGTGAGAAGCCTGCTTCTCCCTCTGCCTGTGTCTCTGCCTCTCTCTCTCTCTATGTCTCTCATGAATAAATAAATAAAATATAAAAATAAATAAATAATTAATTGATTAATTTTTTTAAAAAAAATTTGAGACACGAGTTTACGCGTTCTAGATTAGCAGAAATTGAAAGCTTCATGATACTGATATAGTTCAGAGATATGGGGATTATGAAGGGTCCTGTACCAGTGCCTGAGTGCCTGGTAGGTAGACTGGTGCAGCCATTCTGTAGCCAACTGTTAAGTCAATGAAGAATATGCATATTACCTACTATTTGCTTCTACATACACATTCCAAAGAAATAGCTGCAAGACTATAAGGTAAAAGTGTGGAGGGAATCGGGGTGGCTCAGCGGTTTAGCGCCTGCCTTCCGCCCAGGGCATGATCCTGGAGTCCCAGGATCAAGTCCCACATCAGGCTCCCTGCATGGAGCTTGCTTCTCCCTCTGCCTCTCTCTCTCTCTTTCATGAATAAATAAATAAATAAAATCTTTTTAAAAAATGCGGAGATATTCACTGCACCATCACTGTGTTGGTAAGAAATAGGAACCAACTTAGATGGCATCACCAAAAGCAGATGGGAAAACTGCTGCCAGGGAGAGTCCCGCATGAATCACAGTGAGGTATTAACACAACGCTGCTTAGCCAAATCAAAAACCGTGAGTCCCTTGCCCCCACACACATTTTATGAGAATACATACAAATAAAAAATGTATACATTTAATAATTTGGAGTGATTGACTCTAGGGAACTGGGAGCTAGCAGTGGAAAAATACATAAAAGAAAATTTTAAGAAATACAGCAGAAGACTTTCAAGGATCAATGATCACCATGTTGGATTAAGATTAAATAATCTCTTTGTATCTGTATTAATAAAAGAAAAAACTAACTAAAAGTTCATAAATGAGGCCAATGAGTATAGGAACCCTGTGCTGGAACCCCACAGTCTGAAAAGGAGTCCCTGACCCAGGTATGTGGGTATTAATTCATTTCCCCTCCTCATTTCTTTCATGGGCCATTTACTCACGATGGCCATTGGGGATGGGGAGGGGGCGATTAAAAGTCTTTAAGATTCAGCTATTAAAGTGATTTAATGCAGTGCTATCTGAACTCCAAACATATATTCCCAAGAACCTACTGGATGTTGTCACATGGATGTCCTGAAGGAGTTTCAAATTCAATGTTCCCAAAGTCAAACGCATCCTTTGCTCTCCTGAGAGCTGCTCTCCCTTTCTTGCATCGGGACGCCCTCCTCCCTCATTTGCAGCTCATCTTTTCTGGGCTCACTTTACCTGCTGGAGGTCACTGGAGGCCGCCTCCTTCTTCTATCCATTGCATCCCACTGAACTAGCCCGCAGAGACTCTTTTCTGGATAATTGCAAAAACATCTCTATAGGCTTCTTGACCACCCTTCGTAAACCAGATTTGCTCATATTTCTTCCCTAGTTAAAAACCCTCAGTGGGACTCCACTGCCTGTGCATTATTTACCATGTCTTTAACATGCCAAAATACTCTCTTATTATATGATTCTAACCCCCGCCCCCATCAGTTCCCATCCAAAAGCCTACACTCCAGGGAGTAGGGGGGGGCACAAGGGAGGGGGCAGGGAGTTCCCTGAAAACTTGATAGTGTCATCTCTCTGCCTTCCGTCTGCATGGCGTATTAGTCAGAGTAGGCTGGGGTGCTAGGTTCTGCTGTGGTCACAGATCTCAATGAGTTATAAAAACAGGTTCATTTCTCCCTCATGCTGTACGTTCCTCGCGGGCCAGCTGCTGCTCTGATTTGGGCCATCTTCACTCTGGGAGGCAGGCTGATGGAGCTGCCCCTCTAGTAGGGGAAAATAGAGAGCATAGCAAACTGCCGGCTGGCTACAAAAGCTCCCCCCAGAAGTGCTTCGTGCCATTTCTGTCCACATTCCATGTGCTCAAGTTTAACATTGATGAGGTAGGGAGGGGCAGAAAAATATGGGACATAAGTAAGAATAGCTTATCACTCATTGGTGATTTCATTCTGACTGGAATCTCCGCCTGGGGAATCCCTAGTTCCTCCTCAAGGCACAGGGCATTCTTCACCTCTCCTGTAGTTGCATCTCCAACTTTGCAAAGTGTGTTCCTCTGTGTTCCTGTAGCATTGGGGACACGCTACACCAACACATGCGTGTTGTGTGCATATTTCCATTTTGTCTTCTATTTTGAACTTGGCAAATGCATGCATGCAGTCCTTAGCATTTTTGCATCCTAAGCATGCGTACTTTTCTGTGCGCTGAGCCTGGTACTTGGTGTCTTGTTGCTCATCCATTGATTATTGAGTTTGTATTTACTGAGCACTATCATGGGCCTGAGAATGTATCTGACGAGCCAACTACAGTGTATGTAATTGACCCCAGGGCTTCAGCACCTGTGCTCTGAAGCTCAGTGTTGAATTCACATGGAGGCATACCTCCCATAGGACTTGGAACAGCAGGGGTTCTAAGGCAGGCTGGCTCCCGGGAGGTGCAGGACTCCTCTACCAACCACTGTTGGCTCTAGGACTCCCTCACAGCCTTCAAAAACTTTCAAGGACTGCAGAGCATTCTCGGATGCTTTCAGCCAGTCCCACCATCTGAGTAAGACTTGCATCATGGTGGGACCACACTCCTCACCCTCCACCCCAGCACCCTCCCCCCTTAATTTCTGGCACAGATGTTTCCTCATAATAAAGTTCTTGCACATATAGTCCCTTCTTACATCTGCTTCTTAGAGGACCCAGACTAACTCAAGGAGGATTTTTTTTAAAGATTATTTATTTATGAGAGAGAGAGCGAGAGAGCATGAGTAGCTGAGAGGGACCGAAGGAGAAGGAATAACAGATTCCCTGATGATCAGGGAGCCTGTTGCGGGGCTCAATCCCAGGACCCTGAGATCATGACCTGAACAGATGCTTAACTGACTGAGCCACCCAGGTACCCCAAATCCAAGGAATTTTTGTTATTATAATTGATGCAGGCTAATAGGATAAAACTTCTTTGGGAATTTGAGAGATGTTATAGTTAAGCAAATCAGGAAATTGCTTCTTGGCAGAAGTTGGATTTGAATCAGTGAATCAGGCTTTGCAACAGGGCTTTGCCAGTGGTGTTGGTGGGAGGTATATTGGGAGGAGGAAGGGGGATGGGATGAGGAATCCTGAATTGATGTCTTCTTCCATCCAGACATAAGGAGATAATCCCACTCCTTAAATATCTAGAGTCAGATTGTTTTTTAATATTGGAGAAAAATTGGGCAGCCCTGATGGCCCAGGGATTTGGCTCCACCTTCAGCCCAGGGTGTGATCCTGGAGACCCAGGGATCGAGTCCCATGTCGGGCTCTCTGCATGGAGCCTGCTTCTCTCTCTGCCTGTGTCTCTGCCTCTCTCTCTCTCCCTCTCTGTGTCTCTCAGGAATAAATAAATAAAACTTTTTTAAAAATATTGGGGAAAGATTCTTCTTGTACACAATTTCTTTTCTTTATTTTCTCTTGAATTATTGATTCTGTGTCTTTTGCTCAGGAAATTTGGAAAGACTAGTTATTGATAATTTAGGTTTGTATGAAGGTACTCCCTCTCTAATAGCTCTCTCCATCATTTTCATTCCTTTCCTCCATATTCTGGATTACTTCTCAGATTTCTTTCCCATATCAACAATTTGACAATCTGCAGTATCTAATTTGCTTTTCTTTCTTTTCAACAAGCATTTCAACTTGACTCTTGTGATTTGGGTTTCCATGCATTTCTCCTTACCTCAGCTCAAATTTGTCTTTTTATTTTATTATTTTTTTAGAGAGTAGGGAACGAATATATTTAAAAGTATTCTTCTGTTTCTTGCCACAAATCTGTTTTAAGGGAAAATTTCCCTTCAAGTGCTTAATTGTTTTACCCCCTCCTTTTGTGTTGCAGACTTTTTTTTTTTTTTACCGGCCTGTTCTGGATTGTTCTGCCACTGTCTGCCCAGGAATTGAGCCCTGCTATGGGCCTGGGCTGCATGCAGACAGTCTGGGGGCGTTCCTAGGATCAAGCCCCTCTTCTCATTCCAGACTGCAGTGCATGAAGCCAAAGGAAGCCATCTGGGAGGAAACCTGTAAGGAATCAAATGATGAAAAAGTTCCTTACTCTATGGGTGAAGAAGGAGGAGTATGTGATTATGAGCCTATGGGACAGAAACCAGAGAAACCAGAGGAAAGAGCAACAAAGAGTAGGAGGCAGAGTCTGGAGAGTTCTCTTAAGCCAAAGCATTTGTCAACAGTGACTTTTCATAGAGGGTTGGCAGCCTTGGCCTGGGCAGGATGGGAGCTATTAGGAATACCAGTCTGGTCTAGACATGCATGTTGATTATTTAGGTTTATTTATCCTAGAATGAAAAGAGAAACTTTTCCAGAACAATTTTTTTAAGAATCACTGTACACAGAGTTTCCTTTGCTCCCTCAGACCACTTGGGTGTGGTGGAGGCCCTGGCAAGTATTAACCAAATGTCAAAGGATTCCTTAAAGCATGCAGACAAGTCCACTCAGGTCTAAGCAGGGAAGGGAGGGAGCTCGCTGCAGCTGGGCTGTGGTTCAGAGACGTGGAAGGTAGAGGAACATGTTATCCCGGCTACATCCGGGTTAGATAACAAGAGCTTAACCTCTGCCACCCTTACGCCCTGTCCCCAGATGCACAAAGGCAAAGGTGAACTTTACAGAATTTCTTTGGATCTTTGGCACTTACCTCCCACACCTGCCATCCACCTTCTGTGTTAACTCAGCTCCAAGAGTCTAATCTCGGGTCTCTTCTTAGACCCACCACCTAGTTCTCAGATTTCTTCAGCTCTTCTGTCTTAAGGGATCTCCAAAAATTTTACTTAAAAAAAAATTGGTACATCTATATTGATGGCAGGGTTTTTATGACACTAGCTTGCAGAGACAAAAAGACAAAAGAAGTCCCAAGGGCTATGGCTTTGTTAAGTCCAGGTTGCCAGCTTCCCAGCTCCGCAGATAGAAGCTGAGGATGGACAGCAGTGGGGTCAGACAGGGCTCCTCTTACGTCTATTGCACTGCTTTGGCTCAAGAATCAGAGCACATGTTGTCCGTTAATTGTTTTTTTTTTTAAATTTGGTCCAACTAGTGATTTATTTAGTAAGATGGCCACCAGTTTTTGGTATGTTTCCTCCTAATATCCTCAGTTTCCAATATTGATGCAAACCTTTTCCTATTTATTTTCACGGGCATTTTAATGGGAAATTGAGTGACAATGTTTACTTTTGTGTTCTAGGATTTATTATCATTTTCTAATGATAACTAAGAAAAAAATATACTGCTTTGAATTCATTTTTTTCAAATGTGTTTTTCAAAGCACTCTCAGTAGTTCATAAAAATTATATTAAAAACTATTTGAGGACGCCTGGGTGGCTCAGTGGTTGAGCATCTGCCTTCAGCTCAGGGTGTGATCCCGGGATCCCGGGATCTAGTCCTGCACTGGGCTTCCTGCATGGAGCCTGGTTCTCCCTCTGCCTATGTCTTTGCCTCTCTCTGTGTGTGTCTCTCATGAATAAATAAATAAAATCTTAAATAATTTTTTTGAAAGCAAGGATTAAATTCTGGGCAGCTGATGTGTGCTGGACAGACTTCTAATAATATTAGGAGATCCCATTTTAATCTTTGTTATCAGACTCGGTTTCTTCAGGTGAAGAGCAAAATGAATGGGATAAAGAGACTGAATTTAATCTTTTAAGTGTTTTTATTAGACTGGCTGCCAAAGCAATAAAAAATTATAAAAAATACTTGAGAAAGGTTATGTAATATTGTATTTTTATGAACCCTCAATAAGAAAAGACCCTAATCTAGTCTAGTGGTTCTCAAGTGTTGCAGGAAAATCAGAGATAGTATGGAATAGTATGGACTATCCTCTGTATCCCCTTCAGAGAGCCCACAAAGTAAAAATAATGTTCATAATAACACTAAGATGTTGGTTGTCTTTTTCACTCTCATTTTGTCACAAGTGTACAATGCAGTTTTTCTGCATGATGTATGAGATCACAACTAATTAATACAGAAACAGATAACACGATCCAGCTGCCTTCTTACTAAGCAAGACTCACAAAACTGTGAAACAATACTACTCTTTTTATTATTTTAATGTAATATTTTATGCCAACTATACTTCAATTGAAAGGAAAAAAGAAAAAAGAAACATTTATAGCTTTTAAAATAAAAAGTTAAAAAATTTTAATGTGTAATGGGTTTATTTTATTGATTTTTTTAACAAGTTAATTTTAAGTTCTATTTTAATTTTGAGTACAGAAAATGCCAATAGATATGACCCTCATCAGTATAGGCATTTTGGAGTCCTCAGTAATTCTTAAGTCTATAAGGGGTTTTAAGACCAAAAGTTTCAAAAATCACTCACCAAGGCTCTTAGGCTTAGTATTAACTAAATGATGGACAACAATGCAACTTTTATCGCTGATATTCTAAAAGAACAAAGGTCAGCTGTTGCCCATGTTTTGAAAAATTAATATTCATCAGGCATCATTGATTCAGACTCTTTATAATAATGAAGACAGGCGATGCTTTCTCTTTCAGTTAGTCCTGAAACTCTCTATATATTTTAAAAATTATTATTGATGGTTGCCAGAGAGGAGGCTAGTGGGAGTGGTGGGCAAAATAGGTTAAGGCAAGTGGGAGATACAGGCTTCCAGGTATGGGATAAGTAAGTCACAGGGTTGAAAGATAAACTATAGGGAATATAATCAATGAATGACTCTGTAATAGGATTGTAGAGGGACAGATGATAGCTGCACTTGCGAGCATAGTGTAGTATATGGAACTGCCAAATCACTATGTCATACACCCGAGTGGCAACTATACCTCAATTAAAAAAAAAAAAAAATATATATATATATATATATAAATATAACATTTGTTCTTACTGCTACTAATAGTTACTCATTAAGCATTTACTTTATATTAAGCATTTTACATGTATAAACTCATTATAACTTTACAATTACCTTATGAAGGGGCCTTCACATCCCAACTTCCCATGTGATTGGAGCTACAGTGCCTTGACCAAGGTCGCCAGGCTGGTGTATAGTAGGATAAGGATCCTAGCTAAGGTGTCAATCTCAGACCCTGGGTCCATTTCTACTTTGGTATCTTACCTTCCTTAGAGCCAAAAATTCTTAGTGCCAGCTTATTAGCTATGGTTATTATTTGCCTTTAGACTGATGCCTTGCACAAATATTGATTGAATTGAATGTTTATCTTCAACCATAGAAGAATGGTCCAGCTATGAGCATTGCATCATTTATTCATCCATTTTTTCATTCAGTAAGCATTTATTGAGTACCTACAATTTGTCAGGCACCATTCTGTTTTGTTCAAAAAAAAAAAAAAAGCAAACAGTAATCTCTGCTTACTTAGAGCTTACATTCTGATTAGATGAAATAGATAGTAAAATAGATAAATTACAAGATGTTGGAGGCTGTAAATTTTATGGAAATAGCGTAGCAGGCTAAAGGAAACTTTTATGTGTGGGGGCAGAGGGGATGAGGTTGCCCTGGCATATTTTAACAACAACAACAAGAAGGTCATAGGGTTGCAGTAGAGTGAGCAAGGTGGAGCATGGGAGGAGATGAAATCAGAGACGTCACAGGGAACCAGAAGTCCTACTGCCTTAAAGCCCACAGTAAGTCCTTTGTGTGAAAGAAGAATAGGGTTCTGAGAAAGAGAATGACATGAATTACATTTTTTAAAGATTAAATTTTGTAAGCATCACTCTGGCTGCCACGCTGAAAATAACAGATAGAGGTAGCAGATCGGGAGACAGTTTGGGAAGCTATTGCTGAAATCTGGATGAGGCATGATGGTGGTTTGGATCAGGATTCAAAAGCCAGGGTTTGATTTCAGGGAAATGACTGAATATGAGATAGGTATTACAGATAGGAGCCATAGTGCCAAGTTTCACCAAACTCAAGTATCATAGAGTAATTGTTGGTGACTAAAGTCATTCTTGTATTACATCATTTACTTTAAAATAAAAGTGAAATGTCTTCTTTCTATTTGTGTTGTTTTACTCTTGAAGTGCTTTACTTAGGATCACTTAAAAGTCGCAGGTTTGGAACTGATAAGAACAGGTAAATAGTTGTCAACAAGTAATCACTACAGTATTCATAGATTAAGATGAATATGTGGCTTAGAGGGTGAACGATTCAATGATGACATGCGTGTCATTGCTGACTGATTTAGGAATCACTTCGATCAGATGAAGTACTTTTCCTAGGACTTTAAATTGAATTGTCAGCAATTCTTACATCTACTCAAATTCAAGTACAATTGTTAGCCCGGTCTAGAGAAAGGTTCATTGCTTAATGTCAAGGCAAGTAAATACCTAATTTGTTTTTGCTCTGAATATATAGTTTTTAAGATTTTATTTTTTTATTCATGAGAGACACACAGAGAGAGGTAGAGACATAAGCAGAGGGAGAAGCAGGCTCCCTGTGGGGAGCCCGATGTGGGACTCGATCCTATCCAAGGACCCCGAGATCACGTCCTGAGCCAAAGGCAGATGCTCAACCACTAAGCCACCCAGGTGCCCCCGCCCTGGATATTTTTAAAGGAGAGCCCTATGTATCTTTGGATTAATTTAATGAGCATTTAGACTCAAAGAGAGGACTTACAGTATTAAATATAGTGCTTAGAATCCCAGGAGTTAAACCACCAGGATTTGAATCCTTACACCATTCTTACTAGTTGTGATCTCCAGAAAAATCACTTAATCTCTGTCTTGATTTCCTTTTCTGAGAAAGGGAGATGCTACTGCTAGTACTAATACTAATTCTGCCTTCACTGACATTAAGTGAATTTATCCCTCCCACCCCATACCATGTTTGGTATACAGCATGGCACATAGTAAGTGCACAGGAAGTGCTGTTGTTAAAATAAGGCCATACTGAACATTTCAAGAAAAGCATTTTCATGCAGAATGTAACATTAGTGCAGTAATGGGTCAATTACTTCTTTCAAATATTATTAGTGCCATAAGCCACAGACCTATGGCTGGGCAACCCGGTAACATATAAGGCAAGGAAAAAAGTATTTTGAGTCTTAAAATTCATCTGCTGATTTCTGAAAAATTTGCCTATCACTGAAAATATTTCATTCATAGTTTGGTGAAGAAGTACTACTCGAGTCATAACTACAGTGAAGGTCAAGGCAAGTATTCCTCCCATGGAAGAAGACAAAAATATGGACCCTAGTTAATTGGAAAAAATGCAGGGAAACCTGCAGATGCCACATAATTTCTCATCACTCTTTCCTATCTGGTTCCACATTTGCCTTCTCTGAACCTCCTTTCTTCTTCATATTAGAATTGCAATTTCCTGGTTGCATAAATATTATTCATGCAAGACAACAGAGAAAACTCCTAATGAGACCACATACATGTTTGAAAATTTAAAATTCCCTGGAACTTCCTAATATATTTATGACTGTATAGATGATATATTTATGACTACGTATATGTTTCCACTATACATACCCAGATGTAACATAACATATACATTATGCTGACATGTTTTTATATGTCATTATGTACATTAGCAATATTTTTGAAATTACTTTAGAAAAATAAAGCAAGAAAAATAGTTAAACAAAAACCAAAATGATGATTATGAATGATTAACATGCCTGTACGGGGCCAAAAAAAAAATTGCAGCATAGGGAAATTGTGATCAGGAAAGAAAACACATCCATCTTGAGGAGACCTGCTAATGCAGAACATCACGGGTGGATATCTTCTTTCAATTACTGTTGGTGCCATGAGCCAAAAGATTCCAAGTTTGTTTGAACAAAGCCACAGAGGAACCGCTGTTGGGAATCAATTTCAGGCTCTGGAGAAAGCCCTTCAAAAGCCAAAGAATTCGGTCTCATGCAGGGTATGAGATTCTGAAGGCATATTTTGTAGTGTGGGAATGATTTTATACTGACATGCAGGAAATGGGGAGCAGAGGGAAAGTATTTTTCCTGAGTGCCGGCTAAACCTCAGTAACCCGATGCTTTCACAAATCGATCAGATACAGCGCCCTGATTCTTCACATCACTGTTTCTCTTAGATGATTAGGCCCCCTTGCCAAATGGATTTGAGTTTTATTTTTTTTTTTTTTTTTTTTTTTTTTTTTTTTTTTTTTTTTTTTTTTTTTTTTTTTTTATTTATTTATGATAGTCACAGAGAGAGAAAGAGGCAGAGACACAGGCAGAGGGAGAAGCAGGCTCCATGCACCGGGAGCCTGACGTGGGATTCGATCCCGGGTCTCGGGAATCGCGCCCTGGGCCAAAGGCAGGCGCCAAACCGCTGCGCCACCCAGGGATCCCGGATTTGAGTTTTAAAATGCGGTAAAATCTAAGTCAACTTGGTTGCCAGCAGCCAGACTTTTGTGTCTGAGCCTCGAAGTCGGCTCTGATTCCTGGTTCATTTTGTCCCTGTCAAGCTCCTCATTGGGAAAGACTAGCAGTCTGATGCAGGGGAGCTCAAACAGTATTTTCTCTTGCTTAGGTGCTCATTTCTTGCAAAAGTAAGTCTCCTTTACAAGGATGACCATTTCCTCTGGATGCAGGAAAGCCTGCAGTTTTGAAGACCCTCTTGGCTTCTTTAAGTTTTGGCAGACATCCTGATTTGCTTTGAGCCCCCGGTACACTTGAGAAACGGAAAAAAAGAGAGATTACAGTGTTTCTGCTGAGGCCATGGCAAACTAAGACCGATTTTGCTCTAAAATTGGTCCTCCAGCCCTCCAGGGGGTGTGGTGTATGCATTTCAGTGTTATTACTGATTTACAATGAATATAATTTAAAATCCCCTAAATGCATTGCATGCATATAACAGATTTAAAGCTATCTTTACATGGAGTGAAAACTAGCTGAGATATTCAAATAATCATAAATTATTATACTAGTGACCCTTATTATTTTATCATCTGTAGAAGTTCTTAGATATTGCAAATATCCAGAGGAGAATTTGTGATGTTTTCCTAAAACCACAGAGTGCAATTGTGGAGCATCATGAAGGATTAATGTTCAAGAAACATTCTTTGGAAAATGCTGTCATCAGAACGTATGACCTTAACACAAATAAACACCAATGCAGAAATTTTCCTCTAGGGGCATCAGGTGGCTCAGCCAGTTGAGTATCTGCCTTTGGCTCAGGTTGTGATTCCAGGGTGGAGCCAGGGAGCATCGAGCTTCTTGTTCAGCAGAGAATCTGCTTCTCCCTCTCCCTCTCCCCCCGCCCCACCCCTCTCTGGCAGATAAATAAGATCTTTAAAGAAAAAAAAAATTCCTCTAACTTAGAGAGCTTGCAAGAAATGAGACAAAACCTCCACGTGAAATAGCCAAAGCAAGATGTATAACAAAGCATTAAGTAAAGAATTCACTTAAAAAAATCTCTTGCCCTTGTGATCCTCCAGAATATTTAATCCATATGTCTACTGAGTCTTTGTTAAACCCTTCCTCTACTATCAGAAACTCTTTGTTTCATTTGGTCCTGGGGTAAGATGAAAAGTAGAATATTATCAGCTGACGAAGATTGACCTACTCAATATGTCTCTACCACACTAAATCCAATAATACACTACGTAAAAATATCTGAAGGCACATGTTCAATGATAAAATAAAAGCACATAATAAAAATATGAATAGAAGGAAGTATAATAAAATGTGCAGAGAATGTCAGAGTGGATACATGTCCTACCTCTTATCTTGCATCTTTACAGATATTACTAAAGTGTATTTTCCATAGTCTCTTGGAGTAGAAATTGAAAATCTTTCTTTTTAAATCTTGAAGTATTGAATAATTTTTATTTTTCTTTCCAGTTTTCTTGATTTCAATCTTTTCAGTGAACATGCACCTTGTATAATCATATGTGGATTGTATTTCTAGGCATCAGTACATAAAACGTGTATTATAACAATCTTGTATATCTCCATTGGGTACCATATAAATTCCAAAAGGTAAACAACAGCTCTCTCTGTGGTGGGAGTATGACTAAATTTTTCAAAGCTGGGTTTTGTTGTTGTTGTTGTTTTTTGGGGGGTATTGTTTATATTACTTTTTAAACAGAAAGCAGATTTGAGTGTTTAGGTATATCATAATCATCATGTGGATGGGCTGTGAAGGGTTTGAATTCTGGGTTCCTCACTTCCTCCCTGTGTGATCTCAGGCAGGTTTCTTAACCTTTCAGTATCTTGGTTTGAACACCAGTAAAATGAAGGAAAAGAATAGATCTACTTCCATCATAGGTTGGTGTGTGGGATGGATGATTCAATATGTTGAAAATAACTGGAATATGGTTAGTAGTCTGAAAATGTTAGTTATGACAAAGATTATTATGTTTAAATTGTCAAAGCATTTTTGTGGTGGACTTGGAAGTACACTATTGCCCAAGGAATTTTCCAAAGAAACACAATTTAATCCTAGAGGGATCTAGAGGGATTCAATCTCTCAGAAATAGAGTCTGGTACTGGGGCTCGGGGTTCTAAATCTGCTTAAAATTGTTCTTTCGTCTTATTTTTGGAGGAGAAGCACTTATTTTTTTTTAAAGTGCTTTTGTAGTGCAAAATTATTTCTTTAGTTAACTATTCTATATCATGTCACATTACATACTGTCTGGAAATATACATATTCTAAAATCAAAATTTAGAGTTATCACAATCCCGATCTCATGAGAGCCCTTGGAGAATTCCTTCCTTCAGATCTTAACTTAGAAATACTTCCTGCAGAAAACTATCCCTGACTCCCCAAGTTTGGATCTTGTGCCCTCACTGTGGCCCGGAAGAACAGTTCAATTCATGTAACTTTCTACTTAATGACTCAATGCAATGCCTGCTGTCTGGCTGTAAGGTATAGGAGAGCTGGTCGTGATTCTCGGTCCCCACTGGGTTGCACCTAGCCTTAGGTGCATCATAAATGCTTGTTAAACAAATAGATGCCGTTAGTTTCATGTTTAGAGAATCCTAGGTTACTTATTTTTTTGGTGGGGGAATATGAGGCTTTGGTCTCTGCCCTAGTAGTTCTTAAATATTCGTATAGCGCAGCCCCATTCAGTGAACTGGCGAGTCTGGAGAAGTGGTTTTCACAGTGTGGCCCCTACCCGGCAGCATCAGCATCAACCTTGGCTAGAGATGCAGATGCTCGTACTGCACCCCCAAATTGACTGAATCAGAACTTGGGGGCAAGCCTGGTAATCTGCATTTTCACAAACCCTGCAGGTGATTCTGACCCACCTTAGGCTCTAACGATTACAATCCAGCAGGTCTGCTTGGGGCCCTGAACATGCCCAGATGACAGGGGTGGCCCACTGTGCCACCAGAGGGAAGCAAAGGGCAGCAGAGCAGAGGCAGGCTGAGCAGGAAGGGAAACACCCATCGGGCCCCGCCAAGGATGTCCCAGGCCAAGTGCAGATGCAGCTTAGAGAGGGAAGTGATCCCCAGGGTAGAGCCTGAATTGCTCATGGATGCCGGGTCACAGTGGGGACACAGGGTGTGGGTGGACCAGTGGAAGCAGAGATGTGAGTGAAGACTGAGGAGTTAAAGGCAACCGAATCTGGTGTAGATGTCAACTAATCAAGCAAAACACAGCAATGACTGAGAGAGGCATTGGACCCAAGTCAGACCTGCTGGAGTTTCTCCCTCAGGGGTCACTTTATAAGGCTCATAAGCCCAGCTGCAGAATGTGTATTTCTAATTCTGAAATTTGCAGATAATACCAGAGCAGGATTTTGTCATAATGTTCTGTCTCCTATTTTCTGTCACTTAGTCCTTTAGTCGCCCCTAATTTTTTTTAGCACTAAGAACGGTAAAGGTTGTAGAGAATAAAGAGTACTGATAACCTGTGAACTTTTGCATTTTCTCCTTTAATAAGTCACTTCTCTAAGTTAAGCTAATGCTGCCTTTGTTTCTGGTGTGCTTATTAAACGATACAATGGACATAAAATTTCTTGTAAATTATGCATACTCTTCAGATGTAGTCTATTTTCACTGGGGCTTCAGTGACTAAACTTTGTGTATCTTTGACCTCACGACTGGACCACCAGCTCTTTTGAAAGGTTCACTTATTTCGTGAAATAAATGGGTGGTTTTTACATTGGGCCTGGCCTTTGGAATATAATAGGTTGGTTCAACCCCAGGCCGGTTAATTACTATCTACGTGACTCTGGCCTGGTTATTTATTCTTGTTAGCCTCTAGAATGAAAGTGCGATCATAAAATCCATCATCAAGATTAAGTAGGACAATGGACATAATAGCCCTGACACATGATAGGCACACAGCCACATTCGCTGACTTTCTCTTTTAAAGACAAGATGACTCTGGCCAAGCAGACAAAGTGACAAGGTTAAAATGTGCGGCGTTTCTCTGATCAGAATCCTCCAGTAAATTCCCATCTTAGTTGGAATAAAAGCCAAAGTCCTTTTTAAGATATCCTCTGAAGTCATACCTTTACCTAATTTGGCAAGTGCATTCTGGGTTATCACTAGTACAGTTTCCTATGTCAGATCAGCATTCCCAGGCAGGTTTTTAAGAAGTCAGCTGCCCCCAGTGAAGAGGCATGTGTCTGTGCACATCAACTTCCTGTGAGCCACTGCTGCAAGCACTTGGATTTCATCAGTGCAC